>NW_027415332.1:0-97500 GCF_964106895.1 Numenius arquata
TTTGAGGCTGGAGTGGCCAGCAAAGCCCGCAGCCCCAAAGTCTGGGCGGCAATGCGTGCAGTTCCCAGAGAGGTTCGAAAAAAGCCCTAGTTGTTCTCGCTGGCACCTTGGGTGCGGGAGCCACCCCCGGCCGTTCGGCCCTTTTGGAGCCCGGTGCTGGGAAAAAATGCCAAAAAGTGAAAGACAGGTGCTTTTGAGTCTGGAGTGGCCAGCAAAGCCCGCAGCCCCCAAGTCTGGGCGGCAATGCGTGCAGTTCCCAGAGAGGTTCGAAAAAAGCCCTAGTTGTTCTCGCTGGCACCTTGGGTGCGGGAGCCACCCCCGGCCGTTCGGCCCTTTTGGAGCCCGGTGCCGGGAAAAAATGCAAAAAAGTTAAGGACAGGTGGTTTTGAGGCTGGAGTGGCCAGCAAAGCCCGCAGCCCCCAAGTCTGGGCGGCAATGCGTGCAGTTCCCAGAGAGGTTCGAAAAAAGCCCTAGTTGTTCTCGCTGGCACCTTGGGTGCGGGAGCCACCCCCGGCCGTTCGGCCCTTTTGGAGCCCGGTGCCGGGAACAAATGCCAAAAAGTGAAAGACAGGTGCTTTTGAGGCTGGAGTGGCCAGCAAAGCCCGCAGCCCCAAAGTCTGGGCGGCAATGCGTGCAGTTCCCAGAGAGGTTCGAAAAAAGCCCTAGTTGTTCTCGCTGGCACATCGGGTGCGGGAGCCACCCCCGGCCGTTCGGCCCTTTTGGAGCCCGGTGCCGGGAAAAAATGCAAAAAAGTGCAAGACAGGTGCTTTTGAGGCTGGAGTGGCCAGCAAAGCCCGCAGCCCCAAAGTCTGGGTGGCAATGCGTGCAGTTCCCAGAGAGGTTCGAAAAAAGCCCCAGTTGTTCTCGCTGGCACCTTGGGTGCGGGAGCCACCCCCGGCCGTTCGGCCCTTTTGGAGCCCGGTGCCGGGAAAAAATGCCAAAAAGTGAAAGACAGGTGGTTTTGAGGCTGGAGTGGCCAGCAAAGCCCGCAGCCCCCAAGTCTGGGCGGCAATGCGTGCAGTTCCCAGAGAGGTTCGAAAAAAGCCCTAGTTGTTCTCGCTGGCACCTTGGGTGCGGGAGCCACCCCCGGCCGTTTGGCCCTTTTGGAGCCCGGTGCCGGGAAAAAATGCAAAAAAGTGCAAGACAGGTGCTTTTGAGTCTGGAGTGGCCAGCAAAGCCCGCAGCCCCAAAGTCTGGGCGGCAATGTGTGCAGTTCCCAGAGAGGTTCGAAAAAAGCCCTAGTTGTTCTCGCTGGCACCTTGGGTGCGGGAGCCACCCCCGGCCGTTCGGCCCTTTTGGAGCCCGGTGCCGGGAACAAATGCCAAAAAGTGAAAGACAGGTGCTTTTGAGGCTGGAGTGGCCAGCAAAGCCCGCAGCCCCCAAGTCTGGGCGGCAATGCGTGCAGTTCCCAGAGAGGTTCGAAAAAAGCCCTAGTTGTTCTCGCTGGCACCTTGGGTGCGGGAGCCACCCCCGGCCGTTCGGCCCTTTTGGAGCCCGGTGCCGGGAAAAAATGCAAAAAAGTGAAAGACAGGTGCTTTTGAGGCTGGAGTGGCCAGCAAAGCCCGCAGCCCCCAAGTCTGGGCGGCAATGCGTGCAGTTCCCAGAGAGGTTCGAAAAAAGCCCTAGTTGTTCTCGCTGGCACCTTGGGTGCGGGAGCCACCCCCGGCCGTTCGGCCCTTTTGGAGCCCGGTGCCGGGAAAAAATGCAAAAAAGTTAAGGACAGGTGGTTTTGAGGCTGGAGTGGCCAGCAAAGCCCGCAGCCCCCAAGTCTGGGCGGCAATGCGTGCAGTTCCCAGAGAGGTTCGAAAAAAGCCCTAGTTGTTCTCGCTGGCACATCGGGTGCGGGAGCCACCCCCGGCCGTTCGGCCCTTTTGGAGCCCGGTACTTGCTAAAAATGCCAAAAAGTGAAAGACAGGTGGTTTTGAGGCTGGAGTGGCCAGCAAAGCCCGCAGCCCCAAAGTCTGGGCGGCAATGCGTGCAGTTCCCAGAGAGGTTCGAAAAAAGCCCTAGTTGTTCTCGCTGGCACCTTGGGTGCGGGAGCCACCCCCGGCCGTTCGGCCCTTTTGGAGCCCGGTGCTGGGAAAAAATGCAAAAAAGTGAAAGACAGGTGGTTTTGAGGCTGGAGTGGCCAGCAAAGCCCGCAGCCCCCAAGTCTGGGCGGCAATGCGTGCAGTTCCCAGAGAGGTTCGAAAAAAGCCCTAGTTGTTCTCGCTGGCACCTTGGGTGCGGGAGCCACCCCCGGCCGTTCGGCCCTTTTGGAGCCCGGTGCCGGGAAAAAATGCCAAAAAGTGAAAGACAGGTGCTTTTGAGGCTGGAGTGGCCAGCAAAGCCCGCAGCCCCAAAGTCTGGGCGGCAATGCGTGCAGTTCCCAGAGAGGTTCGAAAAAAGCCCTAGTTGTTCTCGCTGGCACCTTGGGTGCGGGAGCCACCCCCGGCCGTTCGGCCCTTTTGGAGCCCGGTGCCGGGAAAAAATGCAAAAAAGTTAAGGACAGGTGGTTTTGAGGCTGGAGTGGCCAGCAAAGCCCGCAGCCCCAAAGTCTGGGCGGCAATGCGTGCAGTTCCCAGAGAGGTTCGAAAAAAGCCCTAGTTGTTCTCGCTGGCACCTTGGGTGCGGGAGCCACCCCCGGCCGTTCGGCCCTTTTGGAGCCCGGTGCCGGGAACAAATGCCAAAAAGTGAAAGACAGGTGCTTTTGAGGCTGGAGTGGCCAGCAAAGCCCGCAGCCCCAAAGTCTGGGCGGCAATGCGTGCAGTTCCCAGAGAGGTTCGAAAAAAGCCCTAGTTGTTCTCGCTGGCACCTCGGGTGCGGGAGCCACCCCTGGCCGTTCGGCCCTTTTGGAGCCCGGTGCCGGGAACAAATGCAAAAAAGTGCAAGACAGGTGCTTTTGAGGCTGGAGTGGCCAGCAAAGCCCGCAGCCCCAAAGTCTGGGTGGCAATGCGTGCAGTTCCCAGAGAGGTTCGAAAAAAGCCCCAGTTGTTCTCGCTGGCACCTTGGGTGCGGGAGCCACCCCCGGCCGTTCGGCCCTTTTGGAGCCCGGTGCCGGGAAAAAATGCCAAAAAGTGAAAGACAGGTGGTTTTGAGGCTGGAGTGGCCAGCAAAGCCCGCAGCCCCAAAGTCTGGGCGGCAATGCGTGCAGTTCCCAGAGAGGTTCGAAAAAAGCCCTAGTTGTTCTCGCTGGCACCTTGGGTGCGGGAGCCACCCCCGGCCGTTCGGCCCTTTTGGAGCCCGGTGCCGGGAAAAAATGCCAAAAAGTGAAAGACAGGTGCTTTTGAGGCTGGAGTGGCCAGCAAAGCCCGCAGCCCCCAAGTCTGGGCGGCAATGCGTGCAGTTCCCAGAGAGGTTCGAAAAAAGCCCTAGTTGTTCTCGCTGGCACCTTGGGTGCGGGAGCCACCCCCGGCCGTTCGGCCCTTTTGGAGCCCGGTGCCGGGAAAAAATGCCAAAAAGTGAAAGACAGGTGGTTTTGAGGCTGGAGTGGCCAGCAAAGCCCGCAGCCCCAAAGTCTGGGCGGCAATGCGTGCAGTTCCCAGAGAGGTTCGAAAAAAGCCCTAGTTGTTCTCGCTGGCACCTTGGGTGCGGGAGCCACCCCCGGCCGTTTGGCCCTTTTGGAGCCCGGTGCTGGGAAAAAATGCAAAAAAGTGAAAGACAGGTGCTTTTGAGTCTGGAGTGGCCAGCAAAGCCCGCAGCCCCAAAGTCTGGGCGGCAATGCGTGCAGTTCCCAGAGAGGTTCCAAAAAAGCCCTAGTTGTTCTCGCTGGCACCTTGAGTGCGGGAGCCACCCCCGGCCGTTCGGCCCTTTTGGAGCCCGGTGCCGGGAAAAAATGCAAAAAAGTGAAAGACAGGTGGTTTTGAGGCTGGAGTGGCCAGCAAAGCCCGCAGCCCCCAAGTCTGGGCGGCAATGCGTGCAGTTCCCAGAGAGGTTCGAAAAAAGCCCTAGTTGTTCTCGCTGGCACCTTGGGTGCGGGAGCCACCCCCGGCCGTTCGGCCCTTTTGGAGCCCGGTGCCGGGAAAAAATGCAAAAAAGTGAAAGACAGGTGCTTTTGAGGCTGGAGTGGCCAGCAAAGCCCGCAGCCCCAAAGTCTGGGCGGCAATGCGTGCAGTTCCCAGAGAGGTTCGAAAAAAGCCCTAGTTGTTCTCGCTGGCACCTTGGGTGCGGGAGCCACCCCCGGCCGTTTGGCCCTTTTGGAGCCCGGTGCTGGGAAAAAATGCAAAAAAGTGAAAGACAGGTGCTTTTGAGGCTGGAGTGGCCAGCAAAGCCCGCAGCCCCCAAGTCTGGGCGGCAATGCGTGCAGTTCCCAGAGAGGTTCGAAAAAAGCCCTAGTTGTTCTCGCTGGCACCTTGGGTGCGGGAGCCACCCCCGGCCGTTTGGCCCTTTTGGAGCCCGGTGCTGGGAAAAAATGCCAAAAAGTGAAAGACAGGTGCTTTTGAGGCTGGAGTGGCCAGCAAAGCCCGCAGCCCCCAAGTCTGGGCGGCAATGCGTGCAGTTCCCAGAGAGGTTCGAAAAAAGCCCTAGTTGTTCTCGCTGGCACATCGGGTGCGGGAGCCACCCCCAGCCGTTCAGCCCTTTTGGAGCCCGGAGCCGGGAAAAAATGCCAAAAAGTGAAAGACAGGTGGTTTTGAGGCTGGAGTGGCCAGCAAAGCCCGCAGCCCCAAAGTCTGGGCGGCAATGCGTGCAGTTCCCAGAGAGGTTCGAAAAAAGCCCTAGTTGTTCTCGCTGGCACCTTGGGTGCGGGAGCCACCCCCGGCCGTTCGGCCCTTTTGGAGCCCGGTGCCGGGAAAAAATGCCAAAAAGTGAAAGACAGGTGCTTTTGAGGCTGGAGTGGCCAGCAAAGCCCGCAGCCCCAAAGTCTGGGCGGCAATGCGTGCAGTTCCCAGAGAGGTTCGAAAAAAGCCCTAGTTGTTCTCGCTGGCACCTTGGGTGCGGGAGCCACCCCCGGCCTTTCGGCCCTTTTGGAGCCCGGTGCGGGGAACAAATGCAAAAAAGTGAAAGACAGGTGGTTTTGAGGCTGGAGTGGCCAGCAAAGCCCGCAGCCCCAAAGTCTGGGCGGCAATGCGTGCAGTTCCCAGAGAGGTTCGAAAAAAGCCCTAGTTGTTCTCGCTGGCACCTTGGGTGCGGGAGCCACCCCCGTCCGTTCGGCCCTTTTGGAGCCCGGTGCCGGGAAAAAATGCAAAAAAGTGCAAGACAGGTGCTTTTGAGGCTGGAGTGGCCAGCAAAGCCCGCAGCCCCAAAGTCTGGGCGGCAATGCGTGCAGTTCCCAGAGAGGTTCGAAAAAAGCCCTAGTTGTTCTCGCTGGCACCTTGGGTGCGGGAGCCACCCCCGGCCGTTTGGCCCTTTTGGAGCCCGGTGCTGGGAAAAAATGCAAAAAAGTGAAAGACAGGTGCTTTTGAGGCTGGAGTGGCCAGCAAAGCCCGCAGCCCCCAAGTCTGGGCGGCAATGCGTGCAGTTCCCAGAGAGGTTCGAAAAAAGCCCTAGTTGTTCTCGCTGGCACCTTGGGTGCGGGAGCCACCCCCGGCCGTTTGGCCCTTTTGGAGCCCGGTGCTGGGAAAAAATGCAAAAAAGTGAAAGACAGGTGCTTTTGAGGCTGGAGTGGCCAGCAAAGCCCGCAGCCCCCAAGTCTGGGCGGCAATGCGTGCAGTTCCCAGAGAGGTTCGAAAAAAGCCCTAGTTGTTCTCGCTGGCACATCGGGTGCGGGAGCCACCCCCAGCCGTTCAGCCCTTTTGGAGCCCGGAGCCGGGAAAAAATGCCAAAAAGTGAAAGACAGGTGCTTTTGAGGCTGGAGTGGCCAGCAAAGCCCGCAGCCCCCAAGTCTGGGCGGCAATGCGTGCAGTTCCCAGAGAGGTTCGAAAAAAGCCCTAGTTGTTCTCGCTGGCACCTTGGGTGCGGGAGCCACCCCCGGCCGTTCGGCCCTTTTGGAGCCCGGTGCCGGGAACAAATGCCAAAAAGTGAAAGACAGGTGCTTTTGAGGCTGGAGTGGCCAGCAAAGCCCGCAGCCCCAAAGTCTGGGCGGCAATGCGTGCAGTTCCCAGAGAGGTTCGAAAAAAGCCCTAGTTGTTCTCGCTGGCACCTCGGGTGCGGGAGCCACCCCCGGCCGTTCGGCCCTTTTGGAGCCCGGTGCCGGGAAAAAATGCAAAAAAGTGAAAGACAGGTGCTTTTGAGGCTGGAGTGGCCAGCAAAGCCCGCAGCCCCAAAGTCTGGGTGGCAATGCGTGCAGTTCCCAGAGAGGTTCGAAAAAAGCCCCAGTTGTTCTCGCTGGCACCTTGGGTGCGGGAGCCACCCCCGGCCGTTCGGCCCTTTTGGAGCCCGGTGCCGGGAAAAAATGCAAAAAAGTGAAAGACAGGTGCTTTTGAGGCTGGAGTGGCCAGCAAAGCCCGCAGCCCCCAAGTCTGGGCGGCAATGCGTGCAGTTCCCAGAGAGGTTCGAAAAAAGCCCTAGTTGTTCTCGCTGGCACCTTGGGTGCGGGAGCCACCCCCGGCCGTTTGGCCCTTTTGGAGCCCGGTGCCTGGAAAAAATGCAAAAAAGTGCAAGACAGGTGCTTTTGAGTCTGGAGTGGCCAGCAAAGCCCGCAGCCCCCAAGTCTGGGCGGCAATGCGTGCAGTTCCCAGAGAGGTTCGAAAAAAGCCCTAGTTGTTCTCGCTGGCACCTTGGGTGCGGGAGCCACCCCCGGCCGTTCGGCCCTTTTGGAGCCCGGTGCCGGGAACAAATGCCAAAAAGTGAAAGACAGGTGGTTTTGAGGCTGGAGTGGCCAGCAAAGCCCGCAGCCCCCAAGTCTGGGCGGCAATGCGTGCAGTTCCCAGAGAGGTTCGAAAAAAGCCCTAGTTGTTCTCGCTGGCACCTTGGGTGCGGGAGCCACCCCCGGCCGTTCGGCCCTTTTGGAGCCCGGTGCCGGGAAAAAATGCAAAAAAGTGAAAGACAGGTGCTTTTGAGGCTGGAGTGGCCAGCAAAGCCCGCAGCCCCCAAGTCTGGGCGGCAATGCGTGCAGTTCCCAGAGAGGTTCGAAAAAAGCCCTAGTTGTTCTCGCTGGCACCTTGGGTGCGGGAGCCACCCCCGGCCGTTCGGCCCTTTTGGAGCCCGGTGCCGGGAAAAAATGCAAAAAAGTTAAGGACAGGTGGTTTTGAGGCTGGAGTGGCCAGCAAAGCCCGCAGCCCCCAAGTCTGGGCGGCAATGCGTGCAGTTCCCAGAGAGGTTCGAAAAAAGCCCTAGTTGTTCTCGCTGGCACATCGGGTGCGGGAGCCACCCCCGGCCGTTCGGCCCTTTTGGAGCCCGGTACTTGCTAAAAATGCCAAAAAGTGAAAGACAGGTGGTTTTGAGGCTGGAGTGGCCAGCAAAGCCCGCAGCCCCAAAGTCTGGGCGGCAATGCGTGCAGTTCCCAGAGAGGTTCGAAAAAAGCCCTAGTTGTTCTCGCTGGCACCTTGGGTGCGGGAGCCACCCCCGGCCGTTCGGCCCTTTTGGAGCCCGGTGCTGGGAAAAAATGCAAAAAAGTGAAAGACAGGTGGTTTTGAGGCTGGAGTGGCCAGCAAAGCCCGCAGCCCCAAAGTCTGGGCGGCAATGCGTGCAGTTCCCAGAGAGGTTCGAAAAAAGCCCTAGTTGTTCTCGCTGGCACCTTGGGTGCGGGAGCCACCCCCGGCCGTTCGGCCCTTTTGGAGCCCGGTGCCGGGAAAAAATGCCAAAAAGTGAAAGACAGGTGGTTTTGAGGCTGGAGTGGCCAGCAAAGCCCGCAGCCCCAAAGTCTGGGCGGCAATGCGTGCAGTTCCCAGAGAGGTTCGAAAAAAGCCCTAGTTGTTCTCGCTGGCACCTTGGGTGCGGGAGCCACCCCCGGCCGTTCGGCCCTTTTGGAGCCCGGTGCCGGGAAAAAATGCAAAAAAGTGAAAGACAGGTGGTTTTGAGGCTGGAGTGGCCAGCAAAGCCCGCAGCCCCAAAGTCTGGGCGGCAATGCGTGCAGTTCCCAGAGAGGTTCGAAAAAAGCCCTAGTTGTTCTCGCTGGCACCTGGGGTGCGGGAGCCACCCCCGGCCGTTCGGCCCTTTTGGAGCCCGGTGCCGGGAAAAAATGCAAAAAAGTTAAGGACAGGTGGTTTTGAGGCTGGAGTGGCCAGCAAAGCCCGCAGCCCCAAAGTCTGGGCGGCAATGCGTGCAGTTCCCAGAGAGGTTCGAAAAAAGCCCTAGTTGTTCTCGCTGGCACCTTGGGTGCGGGAGCCACCCCCGGCCGTTCGGCCCTTTTGGAGCCCGGTGCTGGGAAAAAATGCAAAAAAGTGAAAGACAGGTGCTTTTGAGGCTGGAGTGGCCAGCAAAGCCCGCAGCCCCCAAGTCTGGGCGGCAATGCGTGCAGTTCCCAGAGAGGTTCGAAAAAAGCCCTAGTTGTTCTCGCTGGCACCTTGGGTGCGGGAGCCACCCCCGGCCGTTTGGCCCTTTTGGAGCCCGGTGCTGGGAAAAAATGCAAAAAAGTGAAAGACAGGTGCTTTTGAGGCTGGAGTGGCCAGCAAAGCCCGCAGCCCCCAAGTCTGGGCGGCAATGCGTGCAGTTCCCAGAGAGGTTCGAAAAAAGCCCTAGTTGTTCTCGCTGGCACATCGGGTGCGGGAGCCACCCCCAGCCGTTCAGCCCTTTTGGAGCCCGGAGCCGGGAAAAAATGCCAAAAAGTGAAAGACAGGTGCTTTTGAGGCTGGAGTGGCCAGCAAAGCCCGCAGCCCCAAAGTCTGGGCGGCAATGCGTGCAGTTCCCAGAGAGGTTCGAAAAAAGCCCTAGTTGTTCTCGCTGGCACCTTGGGTGCGGGAGCCACCCCCGGCCGTTCGGCCCTTTTGGAGCCCGGTGCCGGGAACAAATGCAAAAAAGTGAAAGACAGGTGCTTTTGAGGCTGGAGTGGCCAGCAAAGCCCGCAGCCCCAAAGTCTGGGCGGCAATGCGTGCAGTTCCCAGAGAGGTTCGAAAAAAGCCCTAGTTGTTCTCGCTGGCACCTCGGGTGCGGGAGCCACCCCCGGCCGTTCGGCCCTTTTGGAGCCCGGTGCCGGGAAAAAATGCAAAAAAGTGCAAGACAGGTGCTTTTGAGGCTGGAGTGGCCAGCAAAGCCCGCAGCCCCAAAGTCTGGGTGGCAATGCGTGCAGTTCCCAGAGAGGTTCGAAAAAAGCCCCAGTTGTTCTCGCTGGCACCTTGGGTGCGGGAGCCACCCCCGGCCGTTCGGCCCTTTTGGAGCCCGGTGCCGGGAAAAAATGCAAAAAAGTGAAAGACAGGTGCTTTTGAGGCTGGAGTGGCCAGCAAAGCCCGCAGCCCCCAAGTCTGGGCGGCAATGCGTGCAGTTCCCAGAGAGGTTCGAAAAAAGCCCTAGTTGTTCTCGCTGGCACCTTGGGTGCGGGAGCCACCCCCGGCCGTTTGGCCCTTTTGGAGCCCGGTGCTGGGAAAAAATGCCAAAAAGTGAAAGACAGGTGCTTTTGAGGCTGGAGTGGCCAGCAAAGCCCGCAGCCCCCAAGTCTGGGCGGCAATGCGTGCAGTTCCCAGAGAGGTTCGAAAAAAGCCCTAGTTGTTCTCGCTGGCACATCGGGTGCGGGAGCCACCCCCGGCCGTTCGGCCCTTTTGGAGCCCGGTGCCGGGAACAAATGCCAAAAAGTGAAAGACAGGTGGTTTTGAGGCTGGAGTGGCCAGCAAAGCCCGCAGCCCCCAAGTCTGGGCGGCAATGCGTGCAGTTCCCAGAGAGGTTCGAAAAAAGCCCTAGTTGTTCTCGCTGGCACCTTGGGTGCGGGAGCCACCCCCGGCCGTTCGGCCCTTTTGGAGCCCGGTGCCGGGAAAAAATGCAAAAAAGTTAAGGACAGGTGGTTTTGAGGCTGGAGTGGCCAGCAAAGCCCGCAGCCCCCAAGTCTGGGCAGCAATGCGTGCAGTTCCCAGAGAGGTTCGAAAAAAGCCCTAGTTGTTCTCGCTGGCACATCGGGTGCGGGAGCCACCCCCGGCCGTTCGGCCCTTTTGGAGCCCGGTGCCGGGAAAAAATGCCAAAAAGTGAAAGACAGGTGGTTTTGAGGCTGGAGTGGCCAGCAAAGCCCGCAGCCCCAAAGTCTGGGCGGCAATGCGTGCAGTTCCCAGAGAGGTTCGAAAAAAGCCCTAGTTGTTCTCGCTGGCACATCGGGTGCGGGAGCCACCCCCGGCCGTTCGGCCCTTTTGGAGCCCGGTGCCGGGAACAAATGCCAAAAAGTGAAAGACAGGTGGTTTTGAGGCTGGAGTGGCCAGCAAAGCCCGCAGCCCCCAAGTCTGGGCGGCAATGCGTGCAGTTCCCAGAGAGGTTCGAAAAAAGCCCTAGTTGTTCTCGCTGGCACCTTGGGTGCGGGAGCCACCCCCGGCCGTTCGGCCCTTTTGGAGCCCGGTGCCGGGAAAAAATGCAAAAAAGTTAAGGACAGGTGGTTTTGAGGCTGGAGTGGCCAGCAAAGCCCGCAGCCCCCAAGTCTGGGCAGCAATGCGTGCAGTTCCCAGAGAGGTTCGAAAAAAGCCCTAGTTGTTCTCGCTGGCACATCGGGTGCGGGAGCCACCCCCGGCCGTTCGGCCCTTTTGGAGCCCGGTGCCGGGAAAAAATGCCAAAAAGTGAAAGACAGGTGGTTTTGAGGCTGGAGTGGCCAGCAAAGCCCGCAGCCCCAAAGTCTGGGCGGCAATGCGTGCAGTTCCCAGAGAGGTTCGAAAAAAGCCCTAGTTGTTCTCGCTGGCACCTTGGGTGCGGGAGCCACCCCCGGCCGTTCGGCCCTTTCGGAGCCCGGTGCTGGGAAAAAATGCAAAAAAGTGAAAGACAGGTGCTTTTGAGGCTGGAGTGGCCAGCAAAGCCCGCAGCCCCCAAGTCTGGGCGGCAATGCGTGCAGTTCCCAGAGAGGTTCGAAAAAAGCCCTAGTTGTTCTCGCTGGCACCTTGGGTGCGGGAGCCACCCCCGGCCGTTCGGCCCTTTTGGAGCCCGGTGCCGGGAAAAAATGCCAAAAAGTGAAAGACAGGTGGTTTTGAGGCTGGAGTGGCCAGCAAAGCCCGCAGCCCCAAAGTCTGGGCGGCAATGCGTGCAGTTCCCAGAGAGGTTCGAAAAAAGCCCTAGTTGTTCTCGCTGGCACCTTGGGTGCGGGAGCCACCCCCGGCCGTTCGGCCCTTTTGGAGCCCGGTGCCGGGAAAAAATGCAAAAAAGTGAAAGACAGGTGCTTTTGAGGCTGGAGTGGCCAGCAAAGCCCGCAGCCCCAAAGTCTGGGCGGCAATGCGTGCAGTTCCCAGAGAGGTTCGAAAAAAGCCCTAGTTGTTCTCGCTGGCACCTTGGGTGCGGGAGCCACCCCCGGCCGTTCGGCCCTTTTGGAGCCCGGTGCCGGGAAAAAATGCAAAAAAGTTAAGGACAGGTGGTTTTGAGGCTGGAGTGGCCAGCAAAGCCCGCAGCCCCCAAGTCTGGGCGGCAATGCGTGCAGTTCCCAGAGAGGTTCGAAAAAAGCCCTAGTTGTTCTCGCTGGCACCTTGGGTGCGGGAGCCACCCCCGGCCGTTCGGCCCTTTTGGAGCCCGGTGCCGGGAACAAATGCCAAAAAGTGAAAGACAGGTGCTTTTGAGGCTGGAGTGGCCAGCAAAGCCCGCAGCCCCAAAGTCTGGGCGGCAATGCGTGCAGTTCCCAGAGAGGTTCGAAAAAAGCCCTAGTTGTTCTCGCTGGCACCTCGGGTGCGGGAGCCACCCCCGGCCGTTCGGCCCTTTTGGAGCCCGGTGCCGGGAAAAAATGCAAAAAAGTGCAAGACAGGTGCTTTTGAGGCTGGAGTGGCCAGCAAAGCCCGCAGCCCCAAAGTCTGGGTGGCAATGCGTGCAGTTCCCAGAGAGGTTCGAAAAAAGCCCCAGTTGTTCTCGCTGGCACCTTGGGTGCGGGAGCCACCCCCGGCCGTTCGGCCCTTTTGGAGCCCGGTGCCGGGAAAAAATGCCAAAAAGTGAAAGACAGGTGCTTTTGAGGCTGGAGTGGCCAGCAAAGCCCGCAGCCCCCAAGTCTGGGCGGCAATGCGTGCAGTTCCCAGAGAGGTTCGAAAAAAGCCCTAGTTGTTCTCGCTGGCACCTTGGGTGCGGGAGCCACCCCCGGCCGTTCGGCCCTTTTGGAGCCCGGTGCCGGGAAAAAATGCCAAAAAGTGAAAGACAGGTGGTTTTGAGGCTGGAGTGGCCAGCAAAGCCCGCAGCCCCCAAGTCTGGGCGGCAATGCGTGCAGTTCCCAGAGAGGTTCGAAAAAAGCCCTAGTTGTTCTCGCTGGCACCTTGGGTGCGGGAGCCACCCCCCGGCCTTTCGGCCCTTTTGGAGCCCGGTGCGGGGAACAAATGCAAAAAAGTGAAAGACAGGTGGTTTTGAGGCTGGAGTGGCCAGCAAAGCCCGCAGCCCCAAAGTCTGGGCGGCAATGCGTGCAGTTCCCAGAGAGGTTCGAAAAAAGCCCTAGTTGTTCTCGCTGGCACCTTGGGTGCGGGAGCCACCCCCGGCCGTTCGGCCCTTTTGGAGCCCGGTGCCGGGAAAAAATGCAAAAAGTGAAAGACAGGTGCTTTTGAGGCTGGAGTGGCCAGCAAAGCCCGCAGCCCCCAAGTCTGGGCGGCAATGCGTGCAGTTCCCAGAGAGGTTCGAAAAAAGCCCTAGTTGTTCTCGCTGGCACATCGGGTGCGGGAGCCACCCCCAGCCGTTCAGCCCTTTTGGAGCCCGGAGCCGGGAAAAAATGCCAAAAAGTGAAAGACAGGTGCTTTTGAGGCTGGAGTGGCCAGCAAAGCCCGCAGCCCCAAAGTCTGGGCGGCAATGCGTGCAGTTCCCAGAGAGGTTCGAAAAAAGCCCTAGTTGTTCTCGCTGGCACCTTGGGTGCGGGAGCCACCCCCGGCCGTTCGGCCCTTTTGGAGCCCGGTGCCGGGAAAAAATGCCAAAAAGTGAAAGACAGGTGGTTTTGAGGCTGGAGTGGCCAGCAAAGCCCGCAGCCCCAAAGTCTGGGCGGCAATGCGTGCAGTTCCCAGAGAGGTTCAAAAAAAGCCCTAGTTGTTCTCGCTGGCACCTTGAGTGCGGGAGCCACCCCCGGCCTTTCGGCCCTTTTGGAGCCCGGTGCGGGGAACAAATGCAAAAAAGTGAAAGACAGGTGGTTTTGAGGCTGGAGTGGCCAGCAAAGCCCGCAGCCCCAAAGTCTGGGCGGCAATGCGTGCAGTTCCCAGAGAGGTTCGAAAAAAGCCCTAGTTGTTCTCGCTGGCACCTTGGGTGCGGGAGCCACCCCCGTCCGTTCGGCCCTTTTGGAGCCCGGTGCCGGGAAAAAATGCAAAAAAGTGCAAGACAGGTGCTTTTGAGGCTGGAGTGGCCAGCAAAGCCCGCAGCCCCAAAGTCTGGGCGGCAATGCGTGCAGTTCCCAGAGAGGTTCGAAAAAAGCCCTAGTTGTTCTCGCTGGCACCTTGGGTGCGGGAGCCACCCCCGGCCGTTTGGCCCTTTTGGAGCCCGGTGCTGGGAAAAAATGCCAAAAAGTGAAAGACAGGTGCTTTTGAGGCTGGAGTGGCCAGCAAAGCCCGCAGCCCCCAAGTCTGGGCGGCAATGCGTGCAGTTCCCAGAGAGGTTCGAAAAAAGCCCTAGTTGTTCTCGCTGGCACCTTGGGTGCGGGAGCCACCCCCGGCCGTTTGGCCCTTTTGGAGCCCGGTGCTGGGAAAAAATGCAAAAAAGTGAAAGACAGGTGCTTTTGAGGCTGGAGTGGCCAGCAAAGCCCGCAGCCCCCAAGTCTGGGCGGCAATGCGTGCAGTTCCCAGAGAGGTTCGAAAAAAGCCCTAGTTGTTCTCGCTGGCACATCGGGTGCGGGAGCCACCCCCAGCCGTTCAGCCCTTTTGGAGCCCGGTTCCGGGAACAAATGCCAAAAATTGAAAGACAGGTGCTTTTGAGGCTGGAGTGGCCAGCAAAGCCCGCAGCCCCAAAGTCTGGGCGGCAATGCGTGCAGTTCCCAGAGAGGTTCGAAAAAAGCCCTAGTTGTTCTCGCTGGCACCTTGGGTGCGGGAGCCACCCCCGGCCGTTCGGCCCTTTTGGAGCCCGGTGCCGGGAAAAAATGCCAAAAAGTGAAAGACAGGTGCTTTTGAGGCTGGAGTGGCCAGCAAAGCCCGCAGCCCCAAAGTCTGGGCGGCAATGCGTGCAGTTCCCAGAGAGGTTCGAAAAAAGCCCTAGTTGTTCTCGCTGGCACCTTGGGTGCGGGAGCCACCCCCGGCCTTTCGGCCCTTTTGGAGCCCGGTGCCGGGAACAAATGCAAAAAAGTGAAAGACAGGTGGTTTTGAGGCTGGAGTGGCCAGCAAAGCCCGCAGCCCCAAAGTCTGGGCGGCAATGCGTGCAGTTCCCAGAGAGGTTCGAAAAAAGCCCTAGTTGTTCTCGCTGGCACCTTGGGTGCGGGAGCCACCCCCGGCCGTTCGGCCCTTTTGGAGCCCGGTGCCGGGAACAAATGCCAAAAAGTGAAAGACAGGTGCTTTTGAGGCTGGAGTGGCCAGCAAAGCCCGCAGCCCCCAAGTCTGGGCGGCAATGCGTGCAGTTCCCAGAGAGGTTCGAAAAAAGCCCTAGTTGTTCTCGCTGGCACATCGGGTGCGGGAGCCACCCCCAGCCGTTCAGCCCTTTTGGAGCCCGGTGCCGGGAAAAAATGCCAAAAAGTGAAAGACAGGTGCTTTTGAGGCTGGAGTGGCCAGCAAAGCCCGCAGCCCCAAAGTCTGGGCGGCAATGCGTGCAGTTCCCAGAGAGGTTCGAAAAAAGCCCTAGTTGTTCTCGCTGGCACCTTGGGTGCGGGAGCCACCCCCGGCCGTTCGGCCCTTTTGGAGCCCGGTGCCGGGAAAAAATGCAAAAAAGTGCAAGACAGGTGCTTTTGAGGCTGGAGTGGCCAGCAAAGCCCGCAGCCCCAAAGTCTGGGCGGCAATGCGTGCAGTTCCCAGAGAGGTTCGAAAAAAGCCCTAGTTGTTCTCGCTGGCACCTTGGGTGCGGGAGCCACCCCCGGCCTTTCGGCCCTTTTGGAGCCCGGTGCCGGGAACAAATGCAAAAAAGTGAAAGACAGGTGGTTTTGAGGCTGGAGTGGCCAGCAAAGCCCGCAGCCCCAAAGTCTGGGCGGCAATGCGTGCAGTTCCCAGAGAGGTTCGAAAAAAGCCCTAGTTGTTCTCGCTGGCACCTTGGTTGCGGGAGCCACCCCCGTCCGTTCGGCCCTTTTGGAGCCCGGTGCCGGGAAAAAATGCAAAAAAGTGCAAGACAGGTGCTTTTGAGGCTGGAGTGGCCAGCAAAGCCCGCAGCCCCAAAGTCTGGGCGGGAATGCGTGCAGTTCCCAGAGTGGTTCGAAAAAAGCCCTAGTTGTTCTCGCTGGCACCTTGGGTGCAGGAGCCACCCCCGGCCGTTCGGCCCTTTTGGAGCCCGGTGCCGGGAAAAAATGCAAAAAAGTGCAAGACAGGTGCTTTTGAGGCTGGAGTGGCCAGCAAAGCCCGCAGCCCCCAAGTCTGGGCGGCAATGCGTGCAGTTCCCAGAGAGGTTCGAAAAAAGCCCTAGTTGTTCTCGCTGGCACCTTGGGTGCGGGAGCCACCCCCGGCCGTTCGGCCCTTTTGGAGCCCGGTGCCGGGAAAAAATGCCAAAAAGTGAAAGACAGGTGCTTTTGAGGCTGGAGTGGCCAGCAAAGCCCGCAGCCCCAAAGTCTGGGCGGCAATGCGTGCAGTTCCCAGAGAGGTTCGAAAAAAGCCCTAGTTGTTCTCGCTGGCACCTTGGTTGCGGGAGCCACCCCCGGCCGTTCGGCCCTTTCGGACCCCGGTGCCGGGAAAAAATGCAAAAAAGTGCAAGACAGGTGCTTTTGAGGCTGGAGTGGCCAGCAAAGCCCGCAGCCCCAAAGTCTGGGCGGCAATGCGTGCAGTTCCCAGAGAGGTTCGAAAAAAGCCCCAGTTGTTCTCGCTGGCACCTTGGGTGCGGGAGCCACCCCCGGCCGTTCGGCCCTTTTGGAGCCCGGTGCCGGGAAAAAATGCCAAAAAGTGAAAGACAGGTGCTTTTGAGGCTGGAGTGGCCAGCAAAGCCCGCAGCCCCCAAGTCTGGGCGGCAATGCGTGCAGTTCCCAGAGAGGTTCGAAAAAAGCCCTAGTTGTTCTCGCTGGCACCTTGGGTGCGGGAGCCACCCCCGGCCGTTCGGCCCTTTTGGAGCCCGGTGCCGGGAAAAAATGCCAAAAAGTGAAAGACAGGTGCTTTTGAGGCTGGAGTGGCCAGCAAAGCCCGCAGCCCCCAAGTCTGGGCGGCAATGCGTGCAGTTCCCAGAGAGGTTCGAAAAAAGCCCTAGTTGTTCTCGCTGGCACCTTGGGTGCGGGAGCCACCCCCGGCCGTTCGGCCCTTTTGGAGCCCGGTGCTGGGAAAAAATGCAAAAAAGTGAAAGACAGGTGCTTTTGAGGCTGGAGTGGCCAGCAAAGCCCGCAGCCCCCAAGTCTGGGCGGCAATGCGTGCAGTTCCCAGAGAGGTTCGAAAAAAGCCCTAGTTGTTCTCGCTGGCACCTTGGGTGCGGGAGCCACCCCCGGCCGTTTGGCCCTTTTGGAGCCCGGTGCTGGGAAAAAATGCAAAAAAGTGAAAGACAGGTGCTTTTGAGGCTGGAGTGGCCAGCAAAGCCCGCAGCCCCCAAGTCTGGGCGGCAATGCGTGCAGTTCCCAGAGAGGTTCGAAAAAAGCCCTAGTTGTTCTCGCTGGCACATCGGGTGCGGGAGCCACCCCCAGCCGTTCAGCCCTTTTGGAGCCCGGAGCCGGGAAAAAATGCCAAAAAGTGAAAGACAGGTGCTTTTGAGGCTGGAGTGGCCAGCAAAGCCCGCAGCCCCAAAGTCTGGGCGGCAATGCGTGCAGTTCCCAGAGAGGTTCGAAAAAAGCCCTAGTTGTTCTCGCTGGCACCTTGGGTGCGGGAGCCACCCCCGGCCGTTCGGCCCTTTTGGAGCCCGGTGCCGGGAAAAAATGCCAAAAAGTGCAAGACAGGTGCTTTTGAGGCTGGAGTGGCCAGCAAAGCCCGCAGCCCCAAAGTCTGGGCGGCAATGCGTGCAGTTCCCAGAGAGGTTCGAAAAAAGCCCTAGTTGTTCTCGCTGGCACCTTGGGTGCGGGAGCCACCCCCGGCCTTTCGGCCCTTTTGGAGCCCGGTGCGGGGAACAAATGCAAAAAAGTGAAAGACAGGTGGTTTTGAGGCTGGAGTGGCCAGCAAAGCCCGCAGCCCCAAAGTCTGGGCGGCAATGCGTGCAGTTCCCAGAGAGGTTCGAAAAAAGCCCTAGTTGTTCTCGCTGGCACCTTGGGTGCGGGAGCCACCCCCGTCCGTTCGGCCCTTTTGGAGCCCGGTGCCGGGAAAAAATGCAAAAAAGTGCAAGACAGGTGCTTTTGAGGCTGGAGTGGCCAGCAAAGCCCGCAGCCCCAAAGTCTGGGCGGCAATGCGTGCAGTTCCCAGAGAGGTTCGAAAAAAGCCCTAGTTGTTCTCGCTGGCACCTTGGGTGCGGGAGCCACCCCCGGCCGTTTGGCCCTTTTGGAGCCCGGTGCCGGGAAAAAATGCAAAAAAGTGAAAGACAGGTGCTTTTGAGGCTGGAGTGGCCAGCAAAGCCCGCAGCCCCCAAGTCTGGGCGGCAATGCGTGCAGTTCCCAGAGAGGTTCGAAAAAAGCCCTAGTTGTTCTCGCTGGCACCTTGGGTGCGGGAGCCACCCCCGGCCGTTTGGCCCTTTTGGAGCCCGGTGCTGGGAAAAAATGCAAAAAAGTGAAAGACAGGTGCTTTTGAGGCTGGAGTGGCCAGCAAAGCCCGCAGCCCCCAAGTCTGGGCGGCAATGCGTGCAGTTCCCAGAGAGGTTCGAAAAAAGCCCTAGTTGTTCTCGCTGGCACATCGGGTGCGGGAGCCACCCCCAGCCGTTCGGCCCTTTTGGAGCCCGGAGCCGGGAAAAAATGCCAAAAAGTGAAAGACAGGTGCTTTTGAGGCTGGAGTGGCCAGCAAAGCCCGCAGCCCCAAAGTCTGGGCGGCAATGCGTGCAGTTCCCAGAGAGGTTCGAAAAAAGCCCTAGTTGTTCTCGCTGGCACCTTGGGTGCGGGAGCCACCCCCGGCCGTTCGGCCCTTTTGGAGCCCGGTGCCGGGAAAAAATGCAAAAAAGTGAAAGACAGGTGGTTTTGAGGCTGGAGTGGCCAGCAAAGCCCGCAGCCCCAAAGTCTGGGCGGCAATGCGTGCAGTTCCCAGAGAGGTTCGAAAAAAGCCCTAGTTGTTCTCGCTGGCACCTTGGGTGCGGGAGCCACCCCCGGCCTTTCGGCCCTTTTGGAGCCCGGTGCCGGGAACAAATGCAAAAAAGTGAAAGACAGGTGGTTTTGAGGCTGGAGTGGCCAGCAAAGCCCGCAGCCCCAAAGTCTGGGCGGCAATGCGTGCAGTTCCCAGAGAGGTTCGAAAAAAGCCCTAGTTGTTCTCGCTGGCACCTTGGTTGCGGGAGCCACCCCCGTCCGTTCGGCCCTTTTGGAGCCCGGTGCCGGGAAAAAATGCAAAAAAGTGCAAGACAGGTGCTTTTGAGGCTGGAGTGGCCAGCAAAGCCCGCAGCCCCAAAGTCTGGGCGGGAATGCGTGCAGTTCCCAGAGTGGTTCGAAAAAAGCCCTAGTTGTTCTCGCTGGCACCTTGGGTGCAGGAGCCACCCCCGGCCGTTCGGCCCTTTTGGAGCCCGGTGCCGGGAAAAAATGCAAAAAAGTGAAAGACAGGTGCTTTTGAGGCTGGAGTGGCCAGCAAAGCCCGCAGCCCCCAAGTCTGGGCGGCAATGCGTGCAGTTCCCAGAGAGGTTCGAAAAAAGCCCTAGTTGTTCTCGCTGGCACCTCGGGTGCGGGAGCCACCCCCGGCCGTTTGGCCCTTTTGGAGCCCGGTGCCGGGAAAAAATGCAAAAAAGTGAAAGACAGGTGCTTTTGAGTCTGGAGTGGCCAGCAAAGCCCGCAGCCCCAAAGTCTGGGCGGCAATGCGTGCAGTTCCCAGAGAGGTTCGAAAAAAGCCCTAGTTGTTCTCGCTGGCACCTTGGGTGCGGGAGCCACCCCCGGCCGTTCGGCCCTTTTGGAGCCCGGTGCCGGGAAAAAATGCCAAAAAGTGAAAGACAGGTGGTTTTGAGGCTGGAGTGGCCAGCAAAGCCCGCAGCCCCCAAGTCTGGGCGGCAATGCGTGCAGTTCCCAGAGAGGTTCGAAAAAAGCCCTAGTTGTTCTCGCTGGCACCTTGGGTGCGGGAGCCACCCCCGGCCGTTCGGCCCTTTTGGAGCCCGGAGCCGGGAAAAAATGCAAAAAAGTGAAAGACAGGTGCTTTTGAGGCTGGAGTGGCCAGCAAAGCCCGCAGCCCCCAAGTCTGGGCGGCAATGCGTGCAGTTCCCAGAGAGGTTCGAAAAAAGCCCTAGTTGTTCTCGCTGGCACCTCGGGTGCGGGAGCCACCCCCGGCCGTTCGGCCCTTTTGGAGCCCGGTGCCGGGAAAAAATGCAAAAAAGTTAAGGACAGGTGGTTTTGAGGCTGGAGTGGCCAGCAAAGCCCGCAGCCCCCAAGTCTGGGCGGCAATGCGTGCAGTTCCCAGAGAGGTTCGAAAAAAGCCCTAGTTGTTCTCGCTGGCACCTTGGGTGCGGGAGCCACCCCCGGCCGTTCGGCCCTTTTGGAGCCCGGTGCCGGGAAAAAATGCCAAAAAGTGAAAGACAGGTGCTTTTGAGGCTGGAGTGGCCAGCAAAGCCCGCAGCCCCAAAGTCTGGGCGGCAATGCGTGCAGTTCCCAGAGAGGTTCGAAAAAAGCCCTAGTTGTTCTCGCTGGCACCTTGGTTGCGGGAGCCACCCCCGGCCGTTCGGCCCTTTTGGAGCCCGGTGCCGGGAAAAAATGCCAAAAAGTGAAAGACAGGTGCTTTTGAGGCTGGAGTGGCCAGCAAAGCCCGCAGCCCCAAAGTCTGGGCGGCAATGCGTGCAGTTCCCAGAGAGATTCGAAAAAAGCCCTAGTTGTTCTCGCTGGCACCTTGGGTGCGAGAGCCACCCCCGGCCGTTCGGCCCTTTTGGAGCCCGGTGCCGGGAAAAAATGCCAAAAAGTGAAAGACAGGTGCTTTTGAGGCTGGAGTGGCCAGCAAAGCCCGCAGCCCCAAAGTCTGGGCGGCAATGCGTGCAGTTCCCAGAGAGGTTCGAAAAAAGCCCCAGTTGTTCTCGCTGGCACCTTGGGTGCGGGAGCCACCCCCGGCCGTTCGGCCCTTTTGGAGCCCGGTGCCGGGAAAAAATGCCAAAAAGTGAAAGACAGGTGGTTTTGAGGCTGGAGTGGCCAGCAAAGCCCGCAGCCCCCAAGTCTGGGCGGCAATGCGTGCAGTTCCCAGAGAGGTTCGAAAAAAGCCCTAGTTGTTCTCGCTGGCACCTTGGGTGCGGGAGCCACCCCCGGCCGTTCGGCCCTTTTGGAGCCCGGTGCCGGGAAAAAATGCCAAAAAGTGAAAGACAGGTGCTTTTGAGGCTGGAGTGGCCAGCAAAGCCCGCAGCCCCCAAGTCTGGGCGGCAATGCGTGCAGTTCCCAGAGAGGTTCGAAAAAAGCCCTAGTTGTTCTCGCTGGCACCTTGGGTGCGGGAGCCACCCCCGGCCGTTCAGCCCTTTCGGAGCCCGGTGCCGGGAACAAATGCCAAAAAGTGAAAGACAGGTGCTTTTGAGGCTGGAGTGGCCAGCAAAGCCCGCAGCCCCAAAGTCTGGGCGGCAATGCGTGCAGTTCCCAGAGAGGTTCGAAAAAAGCCCCAGTTGTTCTCGCTGGCACCTTGGGTGCGGGAGCCACCCCCGGCCGTTCGGCCCTTTTGGAGCCCGGTGCCGGGAAAAAATGCCAAAAAGTGAAAGACAGGTGCTTTTGAGGCTGGAGTGGCCAGCAAAGCCCGCAGCCCCAAAGTCTGGGCGGCAATGCGTGCAGTTCCCAGAGAGGTTCGAAAAAAGCCCTAGTTGTTCTCGCTGGCACCTTGGGTGCGGGAGCCACCCCCGGCCGTTCGGCCCTTTTGGAGCCCGGTGCCGGGAAAAAATGCCAAAAAGTGAAAGACAGGTGCTTTTGAGGCTGGAGTGGCCAGCAAAGCCCGCAGCCCCAAAGTCTGGGCGGCAATGCGTGCAGTTCCCAGAGAGGTTCGAAAAAAGCCCTAGTTGTTCTCGCTGGCACCTTGGGTGCGGGAGCCACCCCCGGCCGTTCGGCCCTTTCGGACCCCGGTGCCGGGAAAAAATGCAAAAAAGTGCAAGACAGGTGCTTTTGAGGCTGGAGTGGCCAGCAAAGCCCGCAGCCCCCAAGTCTGGGCGGCAATGCGTGCAGTTCCCAGAGAGGTTCGAAAAAAGCCCTAGTTGTTCTCGCTGGCACCTTGGGTGCGGGAGCCACCCCCGGCCGTTTGGCCCTTTTGGAGCCCGGTGCCGGGAAAAAATGCAAAAATGTTAAGGACAGGTGGTTTTGAGGCTGGAGTGGCCAGCAAAGCCCGCAGCCCCAAAGTCTGGGCGGCAATGCGTGCAGTTCCCAGAGAGGTTCGAAAAAAGCCCTAGTTGTTCTCGCTGGCACCTTGGGTGCGGGAGCCACCCCCGGCCGTTCGGCCGTTTTGGAGCCCGGTACTTGCTAAAAATGCCAAAAAGTGAAAGACAGGTGCTTTTGAGGCTGGAGTGGCCAGCAAAGCCCGCAGCCCCAAAGTCTGGGCGGCAATGCGTGCAGTTCCCAGAGAGGTTCGAAAAAAGCCCTAGTTGTTCTCGCTGGCACCTTGGGTGCGGGAGCCACCCCCGGCCGTTCGGCCCTTTTGGAGCCCGGTGCCGGGAAAAAATGCAAAAAAGTGAAAGACAGGTGGTTTTGAGGCTGGAGTGGCCAGCAAAGCCCGCAGCCCCCAAGTCTGGGCAGCAATGCGTGCAGTTCCCAGAGAGGTTCGAAAAAAGCCCTAGTTGTTCTCGCTGGCACCTTGGGTGCGGGAGCCACCCCCGGCCGTTCGGCCCTTTTGGAGCCCGGTGCCGGGAAAAAATGCAAAAAAGTTAAAGGACAGGTGGTTTTGAGGCTGGAGTGGCCAGCAAAGCCCGCAGCCCCAAAGTCTGGGCGGCAATGCGTGCAGTTCCCAGAGAGGTTCGAAAAAAGCCCTAGTTGTTCTCGCTGGCACCTTGGGTGCGGGAGCCACCCCCGGCCGTTCGGCCCTTTTGGAGCCCGGTGCCGGGAACAAATGCAAAAAAGTGAAAGACAGGTGGTTTTGAGGCTGGAGTGGCCAGCAAAGCCCGCAGCCCCAAAGTCTGGGCGGCAATGCGTGCAGTTCCCAGAGAGGTTCGAAAAAAGCCCTAGTTGTTCTCGCTGGCACCTGGGGTGCGGGAGCCACCCCCGGCCGTTCGGCCCTTTTGGAGCCCGGTGCCGGGAAAAAATGCCAAAAAGTGAAAGACAGGTGCTTTTGAGGCTGGAGTGGCCAGCAAAGCCCGCAGCCCCAAAGTCTGGGCGGCAATGCGTGCAGTTCCCAGAGAGGTTCGAAAAAAGCCCCAGTTGTTCTCGCTGGCACCTCGGGTGCGGGAGCCACCCCCAGCCGTTCGGCCCTTTTGGAGCCCGGTGCCGGGAAAAAATGCCAAAAAGTGAAAGACAGGTGGTTTTGAGGCTGGAGTGGCCAGCAAAGCCCGCAGCCCCCAAGTCTGGGCGGCAATGCGTGCAGTTCCCAGAGAGGTTCGAAAAAAGCCCTAGTTGTTCTCGCTGGCACCTTGGGTGCGGGAGCCACCCCCGGCCGTTCGGCCCTTTTGGAGCCCGGTGCTGGGAAAAAATGCAAAAAAGTGAAAGACAGGTGCTTTTGAGGCTGGAGTGGCCAGCAAAGCCCGCAGCCCCCAAGTCTGGGCGGCAATGCGTGCAGTTCCCAGAGAGGTTCGAAAAAAGCCCTAGTTGTTCTCGCTGGCACCTTGGGTGCGGGAGCCACCCCCGGCCGTTTGGCCCTTTTGGAGCCCGCTGCTGGGAAAAAATGCAAAAAAGTGAAAGACAGGTGCTTTTGAGGCTGGAGTGGCCAGCAAAGCCCGCAGCCCCCAAGTCTGGGCGGCAATGCGTGCAGTTCCCAGAGAGGTTCGAAAAAAGCCCTAGTTGTTCTCGCTGGCACATCGGGTGCGGGAGCCACCCCCGGCCGTTCGGCCCTTTTGGAGCCCGGTGCCGGGAAAAAATGCCAAAAAGTGAAAGACAGGTGCTTTTGAGGCTGGAGTGGCCAGCAAAGCCCGCAGCCCCAAAGTCTGGGCGGCAATGCGTGCAGTTCCCAGAGAGGTTCGAAAAAAGCCCTAGTTGTTCTCGCTGGCACCTTGGGTGCGGGAGCCACCCCCGTCCGTTCGGCCCTTTTGGAGCCCGGTGCCGGGAAAAAATGCCAAAAAGTGAAAGACAGGTGCTTTTGAGGCTGGAGTGGCCAGCAAAGCCCGCAGCCCCAAAGTCTGGGCGGCAATGCGTGCAGTTCCCAGAGAGGTTCGAAAAAAGCCCTAGTTGTTCTCGCTGGCACCTCGGGTGCGGGAGCCACCCCCGGCCGTTCGGCCCTTTCGGACCCCGGTGCCGGGAAAAAATGCAAAAAAGTGCAAGACAGGTGCTTTTGAGGCTGGAGTGGCCAGCAAAGCCCGCAGCCCCAAAGTCTGGGCGGCAATGCGTGCAGTTCCCAGAGAGGTTCGAAAAAAGCCCCAGTTGTTCTCGCTGGCACCTTGGGTGCGGGAGCCACCCCCGGCCGTTCGGCCCTTTTGGAGCCCGGTGCCGGGAACAAATGCCAAAAAGTGAAAGACAGGTGCTTTTGAGGCTGGAGTGGCCAGCAAAGCCCGCAGCCCCAAAGTCTGGGCGGCAATGCGTGCAGTTCCCAGAGAGGTTCGAAAAAAGCCCTAGTTGTTCTCGCTGGCACCTCGGGTGCGGGAGCCACCCCCGGCCGTTCGGCCCTTTTGGAGCCCGGTGCCGGGAAAAAATGCAAAAAAGTTAAGGACAGGTGGTTTTGAGGCTGGAGTGGCCAGCAAAGCCCGCAGCCCCAAAGTCTGGGCGGCAATGCGTGCAGTTCCCAGAGAGGTTCGAAAAAAGCCCTAGTTGTTCTCGCTGGCACCTTGGGTGCGGGAGCCACCCCCGGCCGTTCGGCCGTTTTGGAGCCCGGTACTTGCTAAAAATGCCAAAAAGTGAAAGACAGGTGCTTTTGAGGCTGGAGTGGCCAGCAAAGCCCGCAGCCCCAAAGTCTGGGCGGCAATGCGTGCAGTTCCCAGAGAGGTTCGAAAAAAGCCCTAGTTGTTCTCGCTGGCACCTTGGGTGCGGGAGCCACCCCCGGCCGTTCGGCCCTTTTGGAGCCCGGTGCCGGGAAAAAATGCCAAAAAGTGAAAGACAGGTGCTTTTGAGGCTGGAGTGGCCAGCAAAGCCCGCAGCCCCAAAGTCTGGGCGGCAATGCGTGCAGTTCCCAGAGAGGTTCGAAAAAAGCCCTAGTTGTTCTCGCTGGCACCTTGGGTGCGGGAGCCACCCCCGGCCGTTCGGCCCTTTTGGAGCCCGGTGCCGGGAAAAAATGCCAAAAAGTGAAAGACAGGTGCTTTTGAGGCTGGAGTGGCCAGCAAAGCCCGCAGCCCCAAAGTCTGGGCGGCAATGCGTGCAGTTCCCAGAGAGGTTCGAAAAAAGCCCTAGTTGTTCTCGCTGGCACCTTGGGTGCGGGAGCCACCCCCGGCCGTTCGGCCCTTTCGGACCCCGGTGCCGGGAAAAAATGCAAAAAAGTGCAAGACAGGTGCTTTTGAGGCTGGAGTGGCCAGCAAAGCCCGCAGCCCCAAAGTCTGGGCGGCAATGCGTGCAGTTCCCAGAGAGGTTCGAAAAAAGCCCCAGTTGTTCTCGCTGGCACCTTGGGTGCGGGAGCCACCCCCGGCCGTTCGGCCCTTTTGGAGCCCGGTGCCGGGAAAAAATGCCAAAAAGTGAAAGACAGGTGCTTTTGAGGCTGGAGTGGCCAGCAAAGCCCGCAGCCCCCAAGTCTGGGCGGCAATGCGTGCAGTTCCCAGAGAGGTTCGAAAAAAGCCCTAGTTGTTCTCGCTGGCACCTTGGGTGCGGGAGCCACCCCCGGCCGTTTGGCCCTTTTGGAGCCCGGTGCCGGGAAAAAATGCAAAAATGTTAAGGACAGGTGGTTTTGAGGCTGGAGTGGCCAGCAAAGCCCGCAGCCCCAAAGTCTGGGCGGCAATGCGTGCAGTTCCCAGAGAGGTTCGAAAAAAGCCCTAGTTGTTCTCGCTGGCACCTTGGGTGCGGGAGCCACCCCCGGCCGTTCGGCCGTTTTGGAGCCCGGTACTTGCTAAAAATGCCAAAAAGTGAAAGACAGGTGCTTTTGAGGCTGGAGTGGCCAGCAAAGCCCGCAGCCCCAAAGTCTGGGCGGCAATGCGTGCAGTTCCCAGAGAGGTTCGAAAAAAGCCCTAGTTGTTCTCGCTGGCACCTTGGGTGCGGGAGCCACCCCCGGCCGTTCGGCCCTTTTGGAGCCCGGTGCCGGGAAAAAATGCAAAAAAGTGAAAGACAGGTGGTTTTGAGGCTGGAGTGGCCAGCAAAGCCCGCAGCCCCCAAGTCTGGGCGGCAATGCGTGCAGTTCCCAGAGAGGTTCGAAAAAAGCCCTAGTTGTTCTCGCTGGCACCTTGGGTGCGGGAGCCACCCCCGGCCGTTCGGCCCTTTTGGAGCCCGGTGCCGGGAACAAATGCAAAACAGTGAAAGACAGGTGGTTTTGAGGCTGGAGTGGCCAGCAAAGCCCGCAGCCCCAAAGTCTGGGCGGCAATGCGTGCAGTTCCCAGAGAGGTTCGAAAAAAGCCCTAGTTGTTCTCGCTGGCACCTTGGGTGCGGGAGCCACCCCCGGCCGTTCGGCCCTTTTGGAGCCCGGTGCCGGGAACAAATGCAAAAAAGTGAAAGACAGGTGGTTTTGAGGCTGGAGTGGCCAGCAAAGCCCGCAGCCCCAAAGTCTGGGCGGCAATGCGTGCAGTTCCCAGAGAGGTTCGAAAAAAGCCCTAGTTGTTCTCGCTGGCACCTGGGGTGCGGGAGCCACCCCCGTCCGTTCGGCCCTTTTGGAGCCCGGTGCCGGGAAAAAATGCCAAAAAGTGAAAGACAGGTGCTTTTGAGGCTGGAGTGGCCAGCAAAGCCCGCAGCCCCAAAGTCTGGGCGGCAATGCGTGCAGTTCCCAGAGAGGTTCGAAAAAAGCCCCAGTTGTTCTCGCTGGCACCTCGGGTGCGGGAGCCACCCCCAGCCGTTCGGCCCTTTTGGAGCCCGGTGCCGGGAAAAAATGCCAAAAAGTGAAAGACAGGTGGTTTTGAGGCTGGAGTGGCCAGCAAAGCCCGCAGCCCCCAAGTCTGGGCGGCAATGCGTGCAGTTCCCAGAGAGGTTCGAAAAAAGCCCTAGTTGTTCTCGCTGGCACCTTGGGTGCGGGAGCCACCCCCGGCCGTTCGGCCCTTTTGGAGCCCGGTGCTGGGAAAAAATGCAAAAAAGTGAAAGACAGGTGCTTTTGAGGCTGGAGTGGCCAGCAAAGCCCGCAGCCCCCAAGTCTGGGCGGCAATGCGTGCAGTTCCCAGAGAGGTTCGAAAAAAGCCCTAGTTGTTCTCGCTGGCACCTTGGGTGCGGGAGCCACCCCCGGCCGTTTGGCCCTTTTGGAGCCCGCTGCTGGGAAAAAATGCAAAAAAGTGAAAGACAGGTGCTTTTGAGGCTGGAGTGGCCAGCAAAGCCCGCAGCCCCCAAGTCTGGGCGGCAATGCGTGCAGTTCCCAGAGAGGTTCGAAAAAAGCCCTAGTTGTTCTCGCTGGCACATCGGGTGCGGGAGCCACCCCCGGCCGTTCGGCCCTTTTGGAGCCCGGTGCCGGGAAAAAATGCCAAAAAGTGAAAGACAGGTGCTTTTGAGGCTGGAGTGGCCAGCAAAGCCCGCAGCCCCAAAGTCTGGGCGGCAATGCGTGCAGTTCCCAGAGAGGTTCGAAAAAAGCCCTAGTTGTTCTCGCTGGCACCTCGGGTGCGGGAGCCACCCCCGGCCGTTCGGCCCTTTTGGAGCCCGGTGCCGGGAAAAAATGCAAAAAAGTTAAGGACAGGTGGTTTTGAGGCTGGAGTGGCCAGCAAAGCCCGCAGCCCCAAAGTCTGGGCGGCAATGCGTGCAGTTCCCAGAGAGGTTCGAAAAAAGCCCTAGTTGTTCTCGCTGGCACCTTGGGTGCGGGAGCCACCCCCGGCCGTTCGGCCGTTTTGGAGCCCGGTACTTGCTAAAAATGCCAAAAAGTGAAAGACAGGTGCTTTTGAGGCTGGAGTGGCCAGCAAAGCCCGCAGCCCCAAAGTCTGGGCGGCAATGCGTGCAGTTCCCAGAGAGGTTCGAAAAAAGCCCTAGTTGTTCTCGCTGGCACCTTGGGTGCGGGAGCCACCCCCGGCCGTTCGGCCCTTTTGGAGCCCGGTGCCGGGAAAAAATGCCAAAAAGTGAAAGACAGGTGCTTTTGAGGCTGGAGTGGCCAGCAAAGCCCGCAGCCCCAAAGTCTGGGCGGCAATGCGTGCAGTTCCCAGAGAGGTTCGAAAAAAGCCCTAGTTGTTCTCGCTGGCACCTTGGGTGCGGGAGCCACCCCCGGCCGTTCGGCCCTTTTGGAGCCCGGTGCCGGGAAAAAATGCCAAAAAGTGAAAGACAGGTGCTTTTGAGGCTGGAGTGGCCAGCAAAGCCCGCAGCCCCAAAGTCTGGGCGGCAATGCGTGCAGTTCCCAGAGAGGTTCGAAAAAAGCCCTAGTTGTTCTCGCTGGCACCTTGGGTGCGGGAGCCACCCCCGGCCGTTCGGCCCTTTCGGACCCCGGTGCCGGGAAAAAATGCAAAAAAGTGCAAGACAGGTGCTTTTGAGGCTGGAGTGGCCAGCAAAGCCCGCAGCCCCAAAGTCTGGGCGGCAATGCGTGCAGTTCCCAGAGAGGTTCGAAAAAAGCCCCAGTTGTTCTCGCTGGCACCTTGGGTGCGGGAGCCACCCCCGGCCGTTCGGCCCTTTTGGAGCCCGGTGCCGGGAAAAAATGCCAAAAAGTGAAAGACAGGTGCTTTTGAGGCTGGAGTGGCCAGCAAAGCCCGCAGCCCCCAAGTCTGGGCGGCAATGCGTGCAGTTCCCAGAGAGGTTCGAAAAAAGCCCTAGTTGTTCTCGCTGGCACCTTGGGTGCGGGAGCCACCCCCGGCCGTTTGGCCCTTTTGGAGCCCGGTGCCGGGAAAAAATGCAAAAATGTTAAGGACAGGTGGTTTTGAGGCTGGAGTGGCCAGCAAAGCCCGCAGCCCCAAAGTCTGGGCGGCAATGCGTGCAGTTCCCAGAGAGGTTCGAAAAAAGCCCTAGTTGTTCTCGCTGGCACCTTGGGTGCGGGAGCCACCCCCGGCCGTTCGGCCGTTTTGGAGCCCGGTACTTGCTAAAAATGCCAAAAAGTGAAAGACAGGTGCTTTTGAGGCTGGAGTGGCCAGCAAAGCCCGCAGCCCCCAAGTCTGGGCAGCAATGCGTGCAGTTCCCAGAGAGGTTCGAAAAAAGCCCTAGTTGTTCTCGCTGGCACCTTGGGTGCGGGAGCCACCCCCGGCCGTTCGGCCCTTTTGGAGCCCGGTGCCGGGAACAAATGCAAAACAGTGAAAGACAGGTGGTTTTGAGGCTGGAGTGGCCAGCAAAGCCCGCAGCCCCAAAGTCTGGGCGGCAATGCGTGCAGTTCCCAGAGAGGTTCGAAAAAAGCCCTAGTTGTTCTCGCTGGCACCTTGGGTGCGGGAGCCACCCCCGGCCGTTCGGCCCTTTTGGAGCCCGGTGCCGGGAACAAATGCAAAAAAGTGAAAGACAGGTGGTTTTGAGGCTGGAGTGGCCAGCAAAGCCCGCAGCCCCAAAGTCTGGGCGGCAATGCGTGCAGTTCCCAGAGAGGTTCGAAAAAAGCCCTAGTTGTTCTCGCTGGCACCTGGGGTGCGGGAGCCACCCCCGTCCGTTCGGCCCTTTTGGAGCCCGGTGCCGGGAAAAAATGCCAAAAAGTGAAAGACAGGTGGTTTTGAGGCTGGAGTGGCCAGCAAAGCCCGCAGCCCCAAAGTCTGGGCGGCAATGCGTGCAGTTCCCAGAGAGGTTCGAAAAAAGCCCCAGTTGTTCTCGCTGGCACCTCGGGTGCGGGAGCCACCCCCAGCCGTTCGGCCCTTTTGGAGCCCGGTGCCGGGAAAAAATGCCAAAAAGTGAAAGACAGGTGGTTTTGAGGCTGGAGTGGCCAGCAAAGCCCGCAGCCCCCAAGTCTGGGCGGCAATGCGTGCAGTTCCCAGAGAGGTTCGAAAAAAGCCCTAGTTGTTCTCGCTGGCACCTTGGGTGCGGGAGCCACCCCCGGCCGTTCGGCCCTTTTGGAGCCCGGTGCTGGGAAAAAATGCAAAAAAGTGAAAGACAGGTGCTTTTGAGGCTGGAGTGGCCAGCAAAGCCCGCAGCCCCCAAGTCTGGGCGGCAATGCGTGCAGTTCCCAGAGAGGTTCGAAAAAAGCCCTAGTTGTTCTCGCTGGCACCTTGGGTGCGGGAGCCACCCCCGGCCGTTTGGCCCTTTTGGAGCCCGCTGCTGGGAAAAAATGCAAAAAAGTGAAAGACAGGTGCTTTTGAGGCTGGAGTGGCCAGCAAAGCCCGCAGCCCCCAAGTCTGGGCGGCAATGCGTGCAGTTCCCAGAGAGGTTCGAAAAAAGCCCTAGTTGTTCTCGCTGGCACATCGGGTGCGGGAGCCACCCCCGGCCGTTCGGCCCTTTTGGAGCCCGGTGCTTGCAAAAAATGCCAAAAAGTGAAAGACAGGTGCTTTTGAGGCTGGAGTGGCCAGCAAAGCCCGCAGCCCCAAAGTCTGGGCGGCAATGCGTGCAGTTCCCAGAGAGGTTCGAAAAAAGCCCTAGTTGTTCTCGCTGGCACCTTGGGTGCGGGAGCCACCCCCGTCCGTTCGGCCCTTTTGGAGCCCGGTGCCGGGAAAAAATGCCAAAAAGTGAAAGACAGGTGCTTTTGAGGCTGGAGTGGCCAGCAAAGCCCGCAGCCCCAAAGTCTGGGCGGCAATGCGTGCAGTTCCCAGAGAGGTTCGAAAAAAGCCCTAGTTGTTCTCGCTGGCACCTCGGGTGCGGGAGCCACCCCCGGCCGTTCGGCCCTTTCGGACCCCGGTGCCGGGAAAAAATGCAAAAAAGTGCAAGACAGGTGCTTTTGAGGCTGGAGTGGCCAGCAAAGCCCGCAGCCCCAAAGTCTGGGCGGCAATGCGTGCAGTTCCCAGAGAGGTTCGAAAAAAGCCCCAGTTGTTCTCGCTGGCACCTTGGGTGCGGGAGCCACCCCCGGCCGTTCGGCCCTTTTGGAGCCCGGTGCCGGGAAAAAATGCCAAAAAGTGAAAGACAGGTGCTTTTGAGGCTGGAGTGGCCAGCAAAGCCCGCAGCCCCAAAGTCTGGGCGGCAATGCGTGCAGTTCCCAGAGAGGTTCGAAAAAAGCCCTAGTTGTTCTCGCTGGCACCTCGGGTGCGGGAGCCACCCCCGGCCGTTCGGCCCTTTTGGAGCCCGGTGCCGGGAAAAAATGCAAAAAAGTTAAGGACAGGTGGTTTTGAGGCTGGAGTGGCCAGCAAAGCCCGCAGCCCCAAAGTCTGGGCGGCAATGCGTGCAGTTCCCAGAGAGGTTCGAAAAAAGCCCTAGTTGTTCTCGCTGGCACCTTGGGTGCGGGAGCCACCCCCGTCCGTTCGGCCCTTTTGGAGCCCGGTGCCGGGAAAAAATGCAAAAAAGTGAAAGACAGGTGCTTTTGAGGCTGGAGTGGCCAGCAAAGCCCGCAGCCCCAAAGTCTGGGCGGCAATGCGTGCAGTTCCCAGAGAGGTTCGAAAAAAGCCCTAGTTGTTCTCGCTGGCACCTTGGGTGCGGGAGCCACCCCCGGCCGTTCGGCCCTTTTGGAGCCCGGAGCCGGGAAAAAATGCCAAAAAGTGAAAGACAGGTGCTTTTGAGGCTGGAGTGGCCAGCAAAGCCCGCAGCCCCAAAGTCTGGGCGGCAATGCGTGCAGTTCCCAGAGAGGTTCGAAAAAAGCCCTAGTTGTTCTCGCTGGCACCTTGGGTGCGGGAGCCACCCCCGGCCGTTCGGCCCTTTTGGAGCCCGGTGCCGGGAAAAAATGCAAAAAAGTGCAAGACAGGTGCTTTTGAGGCTGGAGTGGCCAGCAAAGCCCGCAGCCCCAAAGTCTGGGCGGCAATGCGTGCAGTTCCCAGAGAGGTTCGAAAAAAGCCCTAGTTGTTCTCGCTGGCACCTTGGGTGCGGGAGCCACCCCCGGCCGTTCGGCCCTTTTGGAGCCCGGTGCCGGGAAAAAATGCAAAAAAGTGCAAGACAGGTGCTTTTGAGGCTGGAGTGGCCAGCAAAGCCCGCAGCCCCAAAGTCTGGGCGGCAATGCGTGCAGTTCCCAGAGAGGTTCGAAAAAAGCCCTAGTTGTTCTCGCTGGCACCTTGGGTGCGGGAGCCACCCCCGGCCGTTCGGCCCTTTTGGAGCCCGGTGCCGGGAAAAAATGCCAAAAAGTGAAAGACAGGTGCTTTTGAGGCTGGAGTGGCCAGCAAAGCCCGCAGCCCCAAAGTCTGGGCGGCAATGCGTGCAGTTCCCAGAGAGGTTCGAAAAAAGCCCCAGTTGTTCTCGCTGGCACCTTGGGTCGTGCGGGAGCCACCCCCGGCCGTTCGGCCCTTTTGGAGCCCGGTGCCGGGAACAAATGCCAAAAAGTGAAAGACAGGTGCTTTTGAGGCTGGAGTGGCCAGCAAAGCCCGCAGCCCCAAAGTCTGGGCGGCAATGCGTGCAGTTCCCAGAGAGGTTCGAAAAAAGCCCTAGTTGTTCTCGCTGGCACCTTGGGTGCGGGAGCCACCCCCGGCCGTTCGGCCCTTTTGGAGCCCGGTGCCGGGAAAAAATGCAAAAAAGTGAAAGACAGGTGCTTTTGAGGCTGGAGTGGCCAGCAAAGCCCGCAGCCCCAAAGTCTGGGTGGCAATGCGTGCAGTTCCCAGAGAGGTTCGAAAAAAGCCCCAGTTGTTCTCGCTGGCACCTTGGGTGCGGGAGCCACCCCCGGCCGTTCGGCCCTTTTGGAGCCCGGTGCCGGGAAAAAATGCAAAAAAGTGAAAGACAGGTGGTTTTGAGGCTGGAGTGGCCAGCAAAGCCCGCAGCCCCCAAGTCTGGGCGGCAATGCGTGCAGTTCCCAGAGAGGTTCGAAAAAAGCCCTAGTTGTTCTCGCTGGCACCTCGGGTGCGGGAGCCACCCCCGGCCGTTTGGCCCTTTTGGAGCCCGGTGCCGGGAAAAAATGCAAAAAAGTGCAAGACAGGTGCTTTTGAGTCTGGAGTGGCCAGCAAAGCCCGCAGCCCCAAAGTCTGGGCGGCAATGCGTGCAGTTCCCAGAGAGGTTCGAAAAAAGCCCTAGTTGTTCTCGCTGGCACCTTGGGTGCGGGAGCCACCCCCGGCCGTTCGGCCCTTTTGGAGCCCGGTGCCGGGAACAAATGCCAAAAAGTGAAAGACAGGTGGTTTTGAGGCTGGAGTGGCCAGCAAAGCCCGCAGCCCCCAAGTCTGGGCGGCAATGCGTGCAGTTCCCAGAGAGGTTCGAAAAAAGCCCTAGTTGTTCTCGCTGGCAGCTTGGGTGCGGGAGCCACCCCCGGCCGTTCGGCCCTTTTGGAGCCCGGTGCCGGGAAAAAATGCCAAAAAGTGAAAGACAGGTGCTTTTGAGGCTGGAGTGGCCAGCAAAGCCCGCAGCCCCCAAGTCTGGGCGGCAATGCGTGCAGTTCCCAGAGAGGTTCGAAAAAAGCCCTAGTTGTTCTCGCTGGCACCTTGGGTGCGGGAGCCACCCCCGGCCGTTCGGCCCTTTTGGAACCCGATGCCGGGAAAAAACGCAAAAAAAGTGAAAGACAGGTGCTTTTGAGGCTGGAGTGGCCAGCAAAGCCTGCAGCCCCCAAGTCTGGGCGGCAATGCGTGCAGTTCCCAGAGAAGTTCGAAAAAAGCCCTAGTTGTTCTCGCTGGCACCTTGGGTGCGGGAGCCACCCCCGGCCGTTCGGCCCTTTTGGAGCCCGGTACTTGCTAAAAATGCCAAAAAGTGAAAGACAGGTGCTTTTGAGGCTGGAGTGGCCAGCAAAGCCCGCAGCCCCAAAGTCTGGGCGGCAATGCGTGCAGTTCCCAGAGAGGTTTGAAAAAAGCCCTAGTTGTTCTCGCTGGCACCTTGGGTGCGGGAGCCACCCCCGGCCGTTCGGCCCTTTTGGAGCCCGGTGCCGGGAACAAATGCCAAAAAGTGAAAGACAGGTGCTTTTGAGGCTGGAGTGGCCAGCAAAGCCCGCAGCCCCAAAGTCTGGGCGGCAATGCGTGCAGTTCCCAGAGAGGTTCGAAAAAAGCCCTAGTTGTTCTCGCTGGCACCTCGGGTGCGGGAGCCACCCCCGGCCGTTCGGCCCTTTTGGAGCCCGGTGCCGGGAAAAAATGCAAAAAAGTGCAAGACAGGTGCTTTTGAGTCTGGAGTGGCCAGCAAAGCCCGCAGCCCCAAAGTCTGGGTGGCAATGCGTGCAGTTCCCAGAGAGGTTCGAAAAAAGCCCCAGTTGTTCTCGCTGGCACCTTGGGTGCGGGAGCCACCCCCGGCCGTTCGGCCCTTTTGGAGCCCGGTGCCGGGAAAAAATGCCAAAAAGTGAAAGACAGGTGCTTTTGAGGCTGGAGTGGCCAGCAAAGCCCGCAGCCCCCAAGTCTGGGCGGCAATGCGTGCAGTTCCCAGAGAGGTTCGAAAAAAGCCCTAGTTGTTCTCGCTGGCACCTCGGGTGCGGGAGCCACCCCCGGCCGTTTGGCCCTTTTGGAGCCCGGTGCCGGGAAAAAATGCAAAAAAGTGCAAGACAGGTGCTTTTGAGTCTGGAGTGGCCAGCAAAGCCCGCAGCCCCAAAGTCTGGGCGGCAATGCGTGCAGTTCCCAGAGAGGTTCGAAAAAAGCCCTAGTTGTTCTCACTGGCAGCTTGGGTGCGGGAGCCACCCCCGGCCGTTCGGCCCTTTTGGAACCCGATGCCGGGAAAAAACGCAAAAAAAGTGAAAGACAGGTGGTTTTGAGGCTGGAGTGGCCAGCAAAGCCTGCAGCCCCCAAGTCTGGGCGGCAATGCGTGCAGTTCCCAGAGAGGTTCGAAAAAAGCCCTAGTTGTTCTCGCTGGCAGCTTGGGTGCGGGAGCCACCCCTGGCCGTTCGGCCCTTTTGGAGCCCGGTACTTGCTAAAAATGCCAAAAAGTGAAAGACAGGTGGTTTTGAGGCTGGAGTGGCCAGCAAAGCCCGCAGCCCCAAAGTCTGGGCGGCAATGCGTGCAGTTCCCAGAGAGGTTCGAAAAAAGCCCCAGTTGTTCTCGCTGGCACCTTGGGTGCGGGAGCCACCCCCGGCCGTTCGGCCCTTTTGGAGCCCGGTGCCGGGAAAAAATGCCAAAAAGTGCAAGACAGGTGCTTTTGAGGCTGGAGTGGCCAGCAAAGCCCGCAGCCCCAAAGTCTGGGCGGCAATGCGTGCAGTTCCCAGAGAGGTTCGAAAAAAGCCCTAGTTGTTCTCGCTGGCACCTCGGGTGCGGGAGCCACCCCCGGCCGTTCGGCCCTTTTGGAGCCCGGTGCTTGCAAAAAATGCCAAAAAGTGAAAGACAGGTGGTTTTGAGGCTGGAGTGGCCAGCAAAGCCCGCAGCCCCAAAGTCTGGGCGGCAATGCGTGCAGTTCCCAGAGAGGTTCGAAAAAAGCCCCAGTTGTTCTCGCTGGCACCTCGGGTGCGGGAGCCACCCCCAGCCGTTCGGCCCTTTTGGAGCCCGGTGCCGGGAAAAAATGCCAAAAAGTGAAAGACAGGTGGTTTTGAGGCTGGAGTGGCCAGCAAAGCCCGCAGCCCCCAAGTCTGGGCGGCAATGCGTGCAGTTCCCAGAGAGGTTCGAAAAAAGCCCTAGTTGTTCTCGCTGGCACCTTGGGTGCGGGAGCCACCCCCGGCCGTTCGGCCCTTTTGGAGCCCGGTGCTGGGAAAAAATGCAAAAAAGTGAAAGACAGGTGCTTTTGAGGCTGGAGTGGCCAGCAAAGCCCGCAGCCCCCAAGTCTGGGCGGCAATGCGTGCAGTTCCCAGAGAGGTTCGAAAAAAGCCCTAGTTGTTCTCGCTGGCACCTTGGGTGCGGGAGCCACCCCCGGCCGTTTGGCCCTTTTGGAGCCCGCTGCTGGGAAAAAATGCAAAAAAGTGAAAGACAGGTGCTTTTGAGGCTGGAGTGGCCAGCAAAGCCCGCAGCCCCCAAGTCTGGGCGGCAATGCGTGCAGTTCCCAGAGAGGTTCGAAAAAAGCCCTAGTTGTTCTCGCTGGCACATCGGGTGCGGGAGCCACCCCCGGCCGTTCGGCCCTTTTGGAGCCCGGTGCTTGCAAAAAATGCCAAAAAGTGAAAGACAGGTGCTTTTGAGGCTGGAGTGGCCAGCAAAGCCCGCAGCCCCAAAGTCTGGGCGGCAATGCGTGCAGTTCCCAGAGAGGTTCGAAAAAAGCCCTAGTTGTTCTCGCTGGCACCTTGGGTGCGGGAGCCACCCCCGTCCGTTCGGCCCTTTTGGAGCCCGGTGCCGGGAAAAAATGCCAAAAAGTGAAAGACAGGTGCTTTTGAGGCTGGAGTGGCCAGCAAAGCCCGCAGCCCCAAAGTCTGGGCGGCAATGCGTGCAGTTCCCAGAGAGGTTCGAAAAAAGCCCTAGTTGTTCTCGCTGGCACCTTGGGTGCGGGAGCCACCCCCGGCCGTTCGGCCCTTTTGGAGCCCGGTGCCGGGAACAAATGCAAAAAAGTGCAAGACAGGTGCTTTTGAGGCTGGAGTGGCCAGCAAAGCCCGCAGCCCCAAAGTCTGGGCGGCAATGCGTGCAGTTCCCAGAGAGGTTCGAAAAAAGCCCCAGTTGTTCTCGCTGGCACCTTGGGTGCGGGAGCCACCCCCGGCCGTTCGGCCCTTTTGGAGCCCGGTGCCGGGAAAAAATGCCAAAAAGTGAAAGACAGGTGCTTTTGAGGCTGGAGTGGCCAGCAAAGCCCGCAGCCCCAAAGTCTGGGCGGCAATGCGTGCAGTTCCCAGAGAGGTTCGAAAAAAGCCCTAGTTGTTCTCGCTGGCACCTCGGGTGCGGGAGCCACCCCCGGCCGTTCGGCCCTTTTGGAGCCCGGTGCCGGGAAAAAATGCAAAAAAGTTAAGGACAGGTGGTTTTGAGGCTGGAGTGGCCAGCAAAGCCCGCAGCCCCAAAGTCTGGGCGGCAATGCGTGCAGTTCCCAGAGAGGTTCGAAAAAAGCCCTAGTTGTTCTCGCTGGCACCTTGGGTGCGGGAGCCACCCCCGTCCGTTCGGCCCTTTTGGAGCCCGGTGCCGGGAAAAAATGCAAAAAAGTGAAAGACAGGTGCTTTTGAGGCTGGAGTGGCCAGCAAAGCCCGCAGCCCCAAAGTCTGGGCGGCAATGCGTGCAGTTCCCAGAGAGGTTCGAAAAAAGCCCTAGTTGTTCTCGCTGGCACCTTGGGTGCGGGAGCCACCCCCGGCCGTTCGGCCCTTTTGGAGCCCGGAGCCGGGAAAAAATGCCAAAAAGTGAAAGACAGGTGCTTTTGAGGCTGGAGTGGCCAGCAAAGCCCGCAGCCCCAAAGTCTGGGCGGCAATGCGTGCAGTTCCCAGAGAGGTTCGAAAAAAGCCCTAGTTGTTCTCGCTGGCACCTTGGGTGCGGGAGCCACCCCCGGCCGTTCGGCCCTTTTGGAGCCCGGTGCCGGGAAAAAATGCAAAAAAGTGCAAGACAGGTGCTTTTGAGGCTGGAGTGGCCAGCAAAGCCCGCAGCCCCAAAGTCTGGGCGGCAATGCGTGCAGTTCCCAGAGAGGTTCGAAAAAAGCCCTAGTTGTTCTCGCTGGCACCTTGGGTGCGGGAGCCACCCCCGGCCGTTCGGCCCTTTTGGAGCCCGGTGCCGGGAAAAAATGCAAAAAAGTGCAAGACAGGTGCTTTTGAGGCTGGAGTGGCCAGCAAAGCCCGCAGCCCCAAAGTCTGGGCGGCAATGCGTGCAGTTCCCAGAGAGGTTCGAAAAAAGCCCTAGTTGTTCTCGCTGGCACCTTGGGTGCGGGAGCCACCCCCGGCCGTTCGGCCCTTTTGGAGCCCGGTGCCGGGAAAAAATGCCAAAAAGTGAAAGACAGGTGCTTTTGAGGCTGGAGTGGCCAGCAAAGCCCGCAGCCCCAAAGTCTGGGCGGCAATGCGTGCAGTTCCCAGAGAGGTTCGAAAAAAGCCCCAGTTGTTCTCGCTGGCACCTTGGGTCGTGCGGGAGCCACCCCCGGCCGTTCGGCCCTTTTGGAGCCCGGTGCCGGGAACAAATGCCAAAAAGTGAAAGACAGGTGCTTTTGAGGCTGGAGTGGCCAGCAAAGCCCGCAGCCCCAAAGTCTGGGCGGCAATGCGTGCAGTTCCCAGAGAGGTTCGAAAAAAGCCCTAGTTGTTCTCGCTGGCACCTTGGGTGCGGGAGCCACCCCCGGCCGTTCGGCCCTTTTGGAGCCCGGTGCCGGGAAAAAATGCAAAAAAGTGAAAGACAGGTGCTTTTGAGGCTGGAGTGGCCAGCAAAGCCCGCAGCCCCAAAGTCTGGGTGGCAATGCGTGCAGTTCCCAGAGAGGTTCGAAAAAAGCCCCAGTTGTTCTCGCTGGCACCTTGGGTGCGGGAGCCACCCCCGGCCGTTCGGCCCTTTTGGAGCCCGGTGCCGGGAAAAAATGCAAAAAAGTGAAAGACAGGTGGTTTTGAGGCTGGAGTGGCCAGCAAAGCCCGCAGCCCCCAAGTCTGGGCGGCAATGCGTGCAGTTCCCAGAGAGGTTCGAAAAAAGCCCTAGTTGTTCTCGCTGGCACCTCGGGTGCGGGAGCCACCCCCGGCCGTTTGGCCCTTTTGGAGCCCGGTGCCGGGAAAAAATGCAAAAAAGTGCAAGACAGGTGCTTTTGAGTCTGGAGTGGCCAGCAAAGCCCGCAGCCCCAAAGTCTGGGCGGCAATGCGTGCAGTTCCCAGAGAGGTTCGAAAAAAGCCCTAGTTGTTCTCGCTGGCACCTTGGGTGCGGGAGCCACCCCCGGCCGTTCGGCCCTTTTGGAGCCCGGTGCCGGGAACAAATGCCAAAAAGTGAAAGACAGGTGGTTTTGAGGCTGGAGTGGCCAGCAAAGCCCGCAGCCCCCAAGTCTGGGCGGCAATGCGTGCAGTTCCCAGAGAGGTTCGAAAAAAGCCCTAGTTGTTCTCGCTGGCAGCTTGGGTGCGGGAGCCACCCCCGGCCGTTCGGCCCTTTTGGAGCCCGGTGCCGGGAAAAAATGCCAAAAAGTGAAAGACAGGTGCTTTTGAGGCTGGAGTGGCCAGCAAAGCCCGCAGCCCCCAAGTCTGGGCGGCAATGCGTGCAGTTCCCAGAGAGGTTCGAAAAAAGCCCTAGTTGTTCTCGCTGGCACCTTGGGTGCGGGAGCCACCCCCGGCCGTTCGGCCCTTTTGGAACCCGATGCCGGGAAAAAACGCAAAAAAAGTGAAAGACAGGTGCTTTTGAGGCTGGAGTGGCCAGCAAAGCCTGCAGCCCCCAAGTCTGGGCGGCAATGCGTGCAGTTCCCAGAGAAGTTCGAAAAAAGCCCTAGTTGTTCTCGCTGGCACCTTGGGTGCGGGAGCCACCCCCGGCCGTTCGGCCCTTTTGGAGCCCGGTACTTGCTAAAAATGCCAAAAAGTGAAAGACAGGTGCTTTTGAGGCTGGAGTGGCCAGCAAAGCCCGCAGCCCCAAAGTCTGGGCGGCAATGCGTGCAGTTCCCAGAGAGGTTTGAAAAAAGCCCTAGTTGTTCTCGCTGGCACCTTGGGTGCGGGAGCCACCCCCGGCCGTTCGGCCCTTTTGGAGCCCGGTGCCGGGAACAAATGCCAAAAAGTGAAAGACAGGTGCTTTTGAGGCTGGAGTGGCCAGCAAAGCCCGCAGCCCCAAAGTCTGGGCGGCAATGCGTGCAGTTCCCAGAGAGGTTCGAAAAAAGCCCTAGTTGTTCTCGCTGGCACCTCGGGTGCGGGAGCCACCCCCGGCCGTTCGGCCCTTTTGGAGCCCGGTGCCGGGAAAAAATGCAAAAAAGTGCAAGACAGGTGCTTTTGAGTCTGGAGTGGCCAGCAAAGCCCGCAGCCCCAAAGTCTGGGTGGCAATGCGTGCAGTTCCCAGAGAGGTTCGAAAAAAGCCCCAGTTGTTCTCGCTGGCACCTTGGGTGCGGGAGCCACCCCCGGCCGTTCGGCCCTTTTGGAGCCCGGTGCCGGGAAAAAATGCCAAAAAGTGAAAGACAGGTGCTTTTGAGGCTGGAGTGGCCAGCAAAGCCCGCAGCCCCCAAGTCTGGGCGGCAATGCGTGCAGTTCCCAGAGAGGTTCGAAAAAAGCCCTAGTTGTTCTCGCTGGCACCTCGGGTGCGGGAGCCACCCCCGGCCGTTTGGCCCTTTTGGAGCCCGGTGCCGGGAAAAAATGCAAAAAAGTGCAAGACAGGTGCTTTTGAGTCTGGAGTGGCCAGCAAAGCCCGCAGCCCCAAAGTCTGGGCGGCAATGCGTGCAGTTCCCAGAGAGGTTCGAAAAAAGCCCTAGTTGTTCTCACTGGCAGCTTGGGTGCGGGAGCCACCCCCGGCCGTTCGGCCCTTTTGGAACCCGATGCCGGGAAAAAACGCAAAAAAAGTGAAAGACAGGTGGTTTTGAGGCTGGAGTGGCCAGCAAAGCCTGCAGCCCCCAAGTCTGGGCGGCAATGCGTGCAGTTCCCAGAGAGGTTCGAAAAAAGCCCTAGTTGTTCTCGCTGGCAGCTTGGGTGCGGGAGCCACCCCTGGCCGTTCGGCCCTTTTGGAGCCCGGTACTTGCTAAAAATGCCAAAAAGTGAAAGACAGGTGGTTTTGAGGCTGGAGTGGCCAGCAAAGCCCGCAGCCCCAAAGTCTGGGCGGCAATGCGTGCAGTTCCCAGAGAGGTTCGAAAAAAGCCCCAGTTGTTCTCGCTGGCACCTTGGGTGCGGGAGCCACCCCCGGCCGTTCGGCCCTTTTGGAGCCCGGTGCCGGGAAAAAATGCCAAAAAGTGCAAGACAGGTGCTTTTGAGGCTGGAGTGGCCAGCAAAGCCCGCAGCCCCAAAGTCTGGGCGGCAATGCGTGCAGTTCCCAGAGAGGTTCGAAAAAAGCCCTAGTTGTTCTCGCTGGCACCTCGGGTGCGGGAGCCACCCCCGGCCGTTCGGCCCTTTTGGAGCCCGGTGCTTGCAAAAAATGCCAAAAAGTGAAAGACAGGTGGTTTTGAGGCTGGAGTGGCCAGCAAAGCCCGCAGCCCCAAAGTCTGGGCGGCAATGCGTGCAGTTCCCAGAGAGGTTCGAAAAAAGCCCTAGTTGTTCTCGCTGGCACCTTGGGTGCGGGAGCCACCCCCGGCCGTTCGGCCCTTTTGGAGCCCGGTGCCGGGAAAAAATGCCAAAAAGTGAAAGACAGGTGCTTTTGAGGCTGGAGTGGCCAGCAAAGCCCGCAGCCCCCAAGTCTGGGCGGCAATGCGTGCAGTTCCCAGAGAGGTTCGAAAAAAGCCCCAGTTGTTCTCGCTGGCACCTTGGGTGCGGGAGCCACCCCCGGCCGTTCGGCCCTTTTGGAGCCCGGTGCCGGGAAAAAATGCCAAAAAGTGAAAGACAGGTGCTTTTGAGGCTGGAGTGGCCAGCAAAGCCCGCAGCCCCAAAGTCTGGGCGGCAATGCGTGCAGTTCCCAGAGAGGTTTGAAAAAAGCCCTAGTTGTTCTCGCTGGCACCTCGGGTGCGGGAGCCACCCCCGGCCGTTCGGCCCTTTTGGAGCCCGGTGCCGGGAAAAAATGCCAAAAAGTGCAAGACAGGTGCTTTTGAGGCTGGAGTGGCCAGCAAAGCCCGCAGCCCCAAAGTCTGGGCGGCAATGCGTGCAGTTCCCAGAGAGGTTCGAAAAAAGCCCTAGTTGTTCTCGCTGGCACCTCGGGTGCGGGAGCCACCCCCGGCCGTTCGGCCCTTTTGGAGCCCGGTGCTTGCAAAAAATGCCAAAAAGTGAAAGACAGGTGGTTTTGAGGCTGGAGTGGCCAGCAAAGCCCGCAGCCCCAAAGTCTGGGCGGCAATGCGTGCAGTTCCCAGAGAGGTTCGAAAAAAGCCCTAGTTGTTCTCGCTGGCACCTTGGGTGCGGGAGCCACCCCCGGCCGTTCGGCCCTTTTGGAGCCCGGTGCCGGGAAAAAATGCCAAAAAGTGAAAGACAGGTGCTTTTGAGGCTGGAGTGGCCAGCAAAGCCCGCAGCCCCCAAGTCTGGGCGGCAATGCGTGCAGTTCCCAGAGAGGTTCGAAAAAAGCCCCAGTTGTTCTCGCTGGCACCTTGGGTGCGGGAGCCACCCCCGGCCGTTCGGCCCTTTTGGAGCCCGGTGCCGGGAAAAAATGCCAAAAAGTGAAAGACAGGTGCTTTTGAGGCTGGAGTGGCCAGCAAAGCCCACAGCCCCCAAGTCTGGGCGGCAATGCGTGCAGTTCCCAGAGAGGTTCGAAAAAAGCCCCAGTTGTTCTCGCTGGCACCTTGGGTGCGGGAGCCACCCCCGGCCGTTCGGCCCTTTTGGAGCCCGGTGCCGGGAACAAATGCCAAAAAGTGAAAGACAGGTGCTTTTGAGGCTGGAGTGGCCAGCAAAGCCCGCAGCCCCAAAGTCTGGGCGGCAATGCGTGCAGTTCCCAGAGAGGTTCGAAAAAAGCCCTAGTTGTTCTCGCTGGCACCTCGGGTGCGGGAGCCACCCCCGGCCGTTCGGCCCTTTTGGAGCCCGGTGCCGGGAAAAAATGCCAAAAAGTGAAAGACAGGTGGTTTTGAGGCTGGAGTGGCCAGCAAAGCCCGCAGCCCCAAAGTCTGGGCGGCAATGCGTGCAGTTCCCAGAGAGGTTCGAAAAAAGCCCTAGTTGTTCTCGCTGGCACCTTGGGTGCGGGAGCCACCCCCGGCCGTTCGGCCCTTTTGGAGCCCGGTGCCGGGAAAAAATGCCAAAAAGTGAAAGACAGGTGCTTTTGAGGCTGGAGTGGCCAGCAAAGCCCGCAGCCCCAAAGTCTGGACGGCAATGCGTGCAGTTCCCAGAGAGGTTCGAAAAAAGCCCCAGTTGTTCTCGCTGGCACCTTGGGTGCGGGAGCCACCCCCGGCCGTTCGGCCCTTTTGGAGCCCGGTGCCGGGAAAAAATGCCAAAAAGTGAAAGACAGGTGCTTTTGAGGCTGGAGTGGCCAGCAAAGCCCGCAGCCCCAAAGTCTGGGCGGCAATGCGTGCAGTTCCCAGAGAGGTTCGAAAAAAGCCCTAGTTGTTCTCGCTGGCACCTTGGTTGCGGGAGCCACCCCCGGCCGTTCGGCCCTTTCGGACCCCGGTGCCGGGAAAAAATGCAAAAAAGTGAAAGACAGGTGCTTTTGAGGCTGGAGTGGCCAGCAAAGCCCGCAGCCCCCAAGTCTGGGCGGCAATGCGTGCAGTTCCCAGAGAGGTTCGAAAAAAGCCCTAGTTGTTCTCGCTGGCACCTCGGGTGCGGGAGCCACCCCCGGCCGTTCGGCCCTTTTGGAGCCCGGTGCTTGCAAAAAATGCCAAAAAGTGAAAGACAGGTGGTTTTGAGGCTGGAGTGGCCAGCAAAGCCCGCAGCCCCAAAGTCTGGGCGGCAATGCGTGCAGTTCCCAGAGAGGTTCGAAAAAAGCCCTAGTTGTTCTCGCTGGCACCTTGGGTGCGGGAGCCACCCCCGGCCGTTCGGCCCTTTTGGAGCCCGGTTCCGGGAACAAATGCCAAAAAGTGAAAGACAGGTGCTTTTGAGGCTGGAGTGGCCAGCAAAGCCCGCAGCCCCAAAGTCTGGGCGGCAATGCGTGCAGTTCCCAGAGAGGTTCGAAAAAAGCCCCAGTTGTTCTCGCTGGCACCTTGGGTGCGGGAGCCACCCCCGGCCGTTCGGCCCTTTTGGAGCCCGGTGCCGGGAAAAAATGCCAAAAAGTGAAAGACAGGTGCTTTTGAGGCTGGAGTGGCCAGCAAAGCCCGCAGCCCCCAAGTCTGGGCGGCAATGCGTGCAGTTCCCAGAGAGGTTCGAAAAAAGCCCCAGTTGTTCTCGCTGGCACCTTGGGTGCGGGAGCCACCCCCGGCCGTTTGGCCCTTTTGGAGCCCGGTGCCGGGAACAAATGCCAAAAAGTGAAAGACAGGTGCTTTTGAGGCTGGAGTGGCCAGCAAAGCCCGCAGCCCCAAAGTCTGGGCGGCAATGCGTGCAGTTCCCAGAGAGGTTCGAAAAAAGCCCTAGTTGTTCTCGCTGGCACCTTGGGTGCGGGAGCCACCCCCGGCCGTTCGGCCCTTTTGGAGCCCGGTGCTTGCAAAAAATGCCAAAAAGTGCAAGACAGGTGCTTTTGAGGCTGGAGTGGCCAGCAAAGCCCGCAGCCCCAAAGTCTGGGCGGCAATGCGTGCAGTTCCCAGAGAGGTTCGAAAAAAGCCCCAGTTGTTCTCGCTGGCACCTTGGGTGCGGGAGCCACCCCCGGCCGTTCGGCCCTTTTGGAGCCCGGTGCCGGGAAAAAATGCCAAAAAGTGAAAGACAGGTGGTTTTGAGGCTGGAGTGGCCAGCAAAGCCCGCAGCCCCAAAGTCTGGGCGGCAATGCGTGCAGTTCCCAGAGAGGTTCGAAAAAAGCCCTAGTTGTTCTCGCTGGCACCTTGGGTGCGGGAGCCACCCCCGGCCGTTCGGCCCTTTTGGAGCCCGGTGCCGGGAAAAAATGCAAACAAGTGAAAGACAGGTGCTTTTGAGGCTGGAGTGGCCAGCAAAGCCCGCAGCCCCAAAGTCTGGGCGGCAACGCGTGCAGTTCCCAGAGAGGTTCGAAAAAAGCCCCAGTTGTTCTCGCTGGCACCTTGGGTGCGGGAGCCACCCCCGGCCGTTCGGCCCTTTTGGAGCCCGGTGCTTGCAAAAAATGCCAAAAAGTGAAAGAGAGGTGGTTTTGAGGCTGGAGTGGCCAGCAAAGCCCGCAGCCCCAAAGTCTGGGCGGCAATGCGTGCAGTTCCCAGAGAGGTTCGAAAAAAGCCCTAGTTGTTCTCGCTGGCACCTTGGGTGCGGGAGCCACCCCCGGCCGTTCGGCCCTTTTGGAGCCCGGTGCTTGCAAAAAATGCCAAAAAGTGAAAGACAGGTGCTTTTGAGGCTGGAGTGGCCAGCAAAGCCCGCAGCCCCCAAGTCTGGGCGGCAATGCGTGCAGTTCCCAGAGAGGTTCGAAAAAAGCCCCAGTTGTTCTCGCTGGCACCTTGGGTGCGGGAGCCACCCCCGGCCGTTCGGCCCTTTTGGAGCCCGGTGCCGGGAAAAAATGCCAAAAAGTGAAAGACAGGTGCTTTTGAGGCTGGAGTGGCCAGCAAAGCCCGCAGCCCCCAAGTCTGGGCGGCAATGCGTGCAGTTCCCAGAGAGGTTCGAAAAAAGCCCTAGTTGTTCTCGCTGGCACCTTGGGTGCGGGAGCCACCCCGGGCCGTTCAGCCCTTTTGGAGCCCGGTGCCGGGAAAAAATGCAAAAAAGTGAAAGACAGGTGCTTTTGAGGCTGGAGTGGCCAGCAAAGCCCGCAGCCCCAAAGTCTGGGCGGCAATGCGTGCAGTTCCCAGAGAGGTTCGAAAAAAGCCCCAGTTGTTCTCGCTGGCAGCTTGGGTGCGGGAGCCACCCCCGGCCGTTCGGCCATTTTGGAGCCCGGTGCCAGGAAAAAATGCCAAAAAGTGAAAGACATGTGGTTTTGAGGCTGGAGTGGCCAGCAAAGCCCGCAGCCCCCAAGTCTGGGCGGCAATGCGTGCAGTTCCCAGAGAGGTTCGAAAAAAGCCCCAGTTGTTCTCGCTGGCACCTTGGGTGCGGGAGCCACCCCCGGCCGTTCGGCCCTTTTGGAGCCCGGTGCCGGGAAAAAATGCCAAAAAGTGAAAGACAGGTGCTTTTGAGGCTGGAGTGGCCAGCAAAGCCCGCAGCCCCCAAGTCTGGGCGGCAATGCGTGCAGTTCCCAGAGAGGTTCGAAAAAAGCCCCAGTTGTTCTCGCTGGCACCTTGGGTGCGGGAGCCACCCCCGGCCGTTCGGCCCTTTTGGAGCCCGGTGCTTGCAAAAAATGCCAAAAAGTGAAAGACAGGTGCTTTTGAGGCTGGAGTGGCCAGCAAAGCCCGCAGCCCCAAAGTCTGGGCGGCAATGCGTGCAGTTCCCAGAGAGGTTCGAAAAAAGCCCTAGATGTTCTCGCTGGCACCTTGGGTGCGGGAGCCACCCCCGGCCGTTCGGCCCTTTTGGAGCCCGGTGCTTGCAAAAAATGCCAAAAAGTGAAAGACAGGTGGTTTTGAGGCTGGAGTGGCCAGCAAAGCCCGCAGCCCCCAAGTCTGGGCGGCAATGCGTGCAGTTCCCAGAGAGGTTCGAAAAAAGCCCTAGTTGTTCTCGCTGGCACCTTGGGTGCGGGAGCCACCCCCGGCCGTTCGGCCCTTTTGGAGCCCGGTGCCGGGAAAAAATGCCAAAAAGTGAAAGACAGGTGGTTTTGAGGCTGGAGTGGCCAGCAAAGCCCGCAGCCCCCAAGTCTGGGCGGCAATGTGTGCAGTTCCCAGAGAGGTTCGAAAAAAGCCCCAGTTGTTCTCGCTGGCACCTTGGGTGCGGGAGCCACCCCCGGCCGTTCGGCCCTTTTGGAGCCCGGTGTCGGGAAAAAATGCCAAAAAGTGCAAGACAGGTGCTTTTGAGGCTGGAGTGGCCAGCAAAGCCCGCAGCCCCAAAGTCTGGGCGGCAATGCGTGCAGTTCCCAGAGAGGTTCGAAAAAAGCCCCAGTTGTTCTCGCTGGCACCTTGGGTGCGGGAGCCACCCCCGGCCGTTCGGCCCTTTTGGAGCCCGGTGCTTGCAAAAAATGCCAAAAAGTGAAAGACAGGTGCTTTTGAGGCTGGAGTGGCCAGCAAAGCCCGCAGCCCCAAAGTCTGGGCGGCAATGCGTGCAGTTCCCAGAGAGGTTCGAAAAAAGCCCCAGTTGTTCTCGCTGGCACCTTGGGTGCGGGAGCCACCCCCGGCCGTTCGGCCCTTTTGGAGCCCGGTACCGGGAAAAAATGCAAAAAAGTGAAAGACAGGTGCTTTTGAGGCTGGAGTGGCCAGCAAATCCCGCAGCCCCAAAGTCTGGGCGGCAATGCGTGCAGTTCCCAGACAGGTTCGAAAAAAGCCCCAGTTGTTCTCGCTGGCACCTTGGGTGCGGGAGCCACCCCCGGCCGTTCGGCCCTTTCGGAGCCCGGTGCCGGGAAAAAATGCCAAAAAGTGAAAGACAGGTGCTTTTGAGGCTGGAGTGGCCAGCAAAGCCCGCAGCCCCAAAGTCTGGGCGGCAATGCGTGCAGTTCCCAGAGAGGTTCGAAAAAAGCCCCAGTTGTTCTCGCTGGCACCTTGGGTGCGGGAGCCACCCCCGGCCGTTCAGCCCTTTTGGAGCCCGGTGCCGGGAAAAAATGCCAAAAAGTGAAAGACAGGTGGTTTTGAGGCTGGAGTGGCCAGCAAAGCCCGCAGCCCCCAAGTCTGGGTGGCAATGCGTGCAGTTCCCAGAGAGGTTCGAAAAAAGCCCCAGTTGTTCTCGCTGGCACCTTGGGTGCGGGAGCCACCCCCGGCCGTTCGGCCCTTTTGGAGCCCGGTGCCGGGAAAAAATGCCAAAAAGTGAAAGACAGGTGCTTTTGAGGCTGGAGTGGCCAGCAAAGCCCGCAGCCCCAAAGTCTGGGCGGCAATGCGTGCAGTTCCCAGAGAGGTTCGAAAAAAGCCCTAGTTGTTCTCGCTGGCACCTTGGTTGCGGGAGCCACCCCCGGCCGTTCGGCCCTTTTGGAGCCCGGTGCCGGGAAAAAATGCCAAAAAGTGCAAGACAGGTGCTTTTGAGGCTGGAGTGGCCAGCAAAGCCCGCAGCCCCAAAGTCTGGGTGGCAATGCGTGCAGTTCCCAGAGAGGTTCGAAAAAAGCCCTAGTTGTTCTCGCTGGCACCTTGGGTGCGGGAGCCACCCCCGGCCGTTCGGCCCTTTTGGAGCCCGGTGCCGGGAAAAAATGCCAAAAAGTGAAAGACAGGTGCTTTTGAGGCTGGAGTGGCCAGCAAAGCCCGCAGCCCCAAAGTCTGGGCGGCAATGCGTGCAGTTCCCAGAGAGGTTCGAAAAAAGCCCTAGTTGTTCTCGCTGGCACCTTGGTTGCGGGAGCCACCCCCGGCCGTTCGGCCATTTTGGAGCCCGGTGCCGGGAAAAAATGCCAAAAAGTGAAAGACAGGTGCTTTTGAGGCTGGAGTGGCCAGCAAAGCCCGCAGCCCCAAAGTCTGGGTGGCAATGCGTGCAGTTCCCAGAGAGGTTCGAAAAAAGCCCTAGTTGTTCTCGCTGGCACCTTGGGTGCGGGAGCCACCCCCGGCCGTTCGGCCCTTTTGGAGCCCGGTGCCGGGAAAAAATGCCAAAAAGTGAAAGACAGGTGGTTTTGAGGCTGGAGTGGCCAGCAAAGCCCGCAGCCCCAAAGTCTGGGCGGCAATGCGTGCAGTTCCCAGAGAGGTTCGAAAAAAGCCCTAGTTGTTCTCGCTGGCACCTTGGGTGCGGGAGCCACCCCCGGCCGTTCGGCCCTTTCGGAGCCCGGTGCCGGGAAAAAATGCCAAAAAGTGAAAGACAGGTGGTTTTGAGGCTGGAGTGGCCAGCAAAGCCCGCAGCCCCCAAGTCTGTGCGGCAATGCGTGCAGTTCCCAGAGAGGTTCGAAAAAAGCCCTAGTTGTTCTCGCTGGCACCTTGGGTGCGGGAGCCACCCCCGGCCGTTCGGCCCTTTTGGAGCCCGGTGCTTGCAAAAAATGCCAAAAAGTGCAAGACAGGTGCTTTTGAGGCTGGAGTGGCCAGCAAAGCCCGCAGCCCCAAAGTCTGGGCGGCAATGCGTGCAGTTCCCAGAGAGGTTCGAAAAAAGCCCCAGTTGTTCTCGCTGGCACCTTGGGTGCGGGAGCCACCCCCGGCCGTTCGGCCCTTTCGGAGCCCGGTGCTGGGAAAAAATGCAAAACAGTGAAAGACAGGTGCTTTTGAGGCTGGAGTGGCCAGCAAAGCCCGCAGCCCCAAAGTCTGGGCGGCAATGCGTGCAGTTCCCAGAGAGGTTCGAAAAAAGCCCCAGTTGTTCTCGCTGGCACCTTGGGTGCGGGAGCCACCCCCGGCCATTCGGCCCTTTTGGAGCCCGGTGCCGGGAAAAAATGCCAAAAAGTGCAAGACAGGTGCTTTTGAGGCTGGAGTGGCCAGCAAAGCCCGCAGCCCCAAAGTCTGGGCGGCAATGCGTGCAGTTCCCAGAGAGGTTCGAAAAAAGCCCTAGATGTTCTCGCTGGCACCTTGGGTGCGGGAGCCACCCCCGGCCGTTCGGCCCTTTTGGAGCCCGGTGCCGGGAAAAAATGCCAAAAAGTGAAAGACAGGTGCTTTTGAGGCTGGAGTGGCCAGCAAAGCCCGCAGCCCCCAAGTCTGGGCGGCAATGCGTGCAGTTCCCAGAGAGGTTCGAAAAAAGCCCCAGTTGTTCTCGCTGGCACCTTGGGTGCGGGAGCCACCCCCGGCCGTTTGGCCCTTTTGGAGCCCGTGGCCGGGAAAAAATGCCAAAAAGTGAAAGACAGGTGCTTTTGAGGCTGGAGTGGCCAGCAAAGCCCGCAGCCCCCAAGTCTGGGCGGCAATGCGTGCAGTTCCCAGAGAGGTTCGAAAAAAGCCCTAGTTGTTCTCGCTGGCACCTTGGGTGCGGGAGCCACCCCCGGCCGTTCGGCCCTTTTGGAGCCCGGTGCCGGGAAAAAATGCCAAAAAGTGAAAGACAGGTGCTTTTGAGGCTGGAGTGGCCAGCAAAGCCCGCAGCCCCAAAGTCTGGGCGGCAATGCGTGCAGTTCCCAGAGAGGTTCGAAAAAAGCCCCAGTTGTTCTCGCTGGCACCTTGGGTGCGGGAGCCACCCCCGGCCGTTCGGCCCTTTTGGAGCCCGGTGCCGGGAAAAAATGCCAAAAAGTGAAAGACAGGTGCTTTTGAGGCTGGAGTGGCCAGCAAAGCCCACAGCCCCCAAGTCTGGGCGGCAATGCGTGCAGTTCCCAGAGAGGTTCGAAAAAAGCCCCAGTTGTTCTCGCTGGCACCTTGGGTGCGGGAGCCACCCCCGGCCGTTCGGCCCTTTTGGAGCCCGGTGCCGGGAACAAATGCCAAAAAGTGAAAGACAGGTGCTTTTGAGGCTGGAGTGGCCAGCAAAGCCCGCAGCCCCAAAGTCTGGGCGGCAATGCGTGCAGTTCCCAGAGAGGTTCGAAAAAAGCCCTAGTTGTTCTCGCTGGCACCTCGGGTGCGGGAGCCACCCCCGGCCGTTCGGCCCTTTTGGAGCCCGGTGCCGGGAAAAAATGCCAAAAAGTGAAAGACAGGTGCTTTTGAGGCTGGAGTGGCCAGCAAAGCCCGCAGCCCCAAAGTCTGGGCGGCAATGCGTGCAGTTCCCAGAGAGGTTCGAAAAAAGCCCTAGTTGTTCTCGCTGGCACCTTGGGTGCGGGAGCCACCCCCGGCCGTTCGGCCCTTTCGGAGCCCGGTGCCGGGAAAAAATGCCAAAAAGTGCAAGACAGGTGCTTTTGAGGCTGGAGTGGCCAGCAAAGCCCGCAGCCCCAAAGTCTGGACGGCAATGCGTGCAGTTCCCAGAGAGGTTCGAAAAAAGCCCCAGTTGTTCTCGCTGGCACCTTGGGTGCGGGAGCCACCCCCGGCCGTTCGGCCCTTTTGGAGCCCGGTGCCGGGAAAAAATGCCAAAAAGTGAAAGACAGGTGCTTTTGAGGCTGGAGTGGCCAGCAAAGCCCACAGCCCCCAAGTCTGGGCGGCAATGCGTGCAGTTCCCAGAGAGGTTCGAAAAAAGCCCCAGTTGTTCTCGCTGGCACCTTGGGTGCGGGAGCCACCCCCGGCCGTTCGGCCCTTTTGGAGCCCGGTGCCGGGAACAAATGCCAAAAAGTGAAAGACAGGTGGTTTTGAGGCTGGAGTGGCCAGCAAAGCCCGCAGCCCCAAAGTCTGGGCGGCAATGCGTGCAGTTCCCAGAGAGGTTCGAAAAAAGCCCTAGTTGTTCTCGCTGGCACCTCGGGTGCGGGAGCCACCCCCGGCCGTTCGGCCCTTTTGGAGCCCGGTGCCGGGAAAAAATGCCAAAAAGTGAAAGACAGGTGCTTTTGAGGCTGGAGTGGCCAGCAAAGCCCGCAGCCCCAAAGTCTGGGCGGCAATGCGTGCAGTTCCCAGAGAGGTTCGAAAAAAGCCCTAGTTGTTCTCGCTGGCACCTCGGGTGCGGGAGCCACCCCCGGCCGTTCGGCCCTTTTGGAGCCCGGTGCTTGCAAAAAATGCCAAAAAGTGAAAGACAGGTGGTTTTGAGGCTGGAGTGGCCAGCAAAGCCCGCAGCCCCAAAGTCTGGGCGGCAATGCGTGCAGTTCCCAGAGAGGTTCGAAAAAAGCCCCAGTTGTTCTCGCTGGCACCTTGGGTGCGGGAGCCACCCCCGGCCGTTCGGCCCTTTTGGAGCCCGGTTCCGGGAACAAATGCCAAAAAGTGAAAGACAGGTGGTTTTGAGGCTGGAGTGGCCAGCAAAGCCCGCAGCCCCCAAGTCTGGGTGGCAATGCGTGCAGTTCCCAGAGAGGTTCGAAAAAAGCCCTAGTTGTTCTCGCTGGCACCTTGGGTGCGGGAGCCACCCCCGGCCGTTCGGCCCTTTTGGAGCCCGGTGCCGGGAAAAAATGCCAAAAAGTGAAAGACAGGTGCTTTTGAGGCTGGAGTGGCCAGCAAAGCCCACAGCCCCCAAGTCTGGGCGGCAATGCGTGCAGTTCCCAGAGAGGTTCGAAAAAAGCCCCAGTTGTTCTCGCTGGCACCTTGGGTGCGGGAGCCACCCCCGGCCGTTCGGCCCTTTTGGAGCCCGGTTCCGGGAACAAATGCCAAAAATTGAAAGACAGGTGCTTTTGAGGCTGGAGTGGCCAGCAAAGCCCGCAGCCCCAAAGTCTGGGCGGCAATGCGTGCAGTTCCCAGAGAGGTTCGAAAAAAGCCCTAGTTGTTCTCGCTGGCACCTCGGGTGCGGGAGCCACCCCCGGCCGTTCGGCCCTTTTGGAGCCCGGTGCTGGGAAAAAATGCAAAAAAGTGAAAGACAGGTGCTTTTGAGGCTGGAGTGGCCAGCAAAGCCCGCAGCCCCAAAGTCTGGGCGGCAATGCGTGCAGTTCCCAGAGAGGTTCGAAAAAAGCCCTAGTTGTTCTCGCTGGCACCTTGGGTGCGGGAGCCACCCCCGGCCGTTCGGCCGTTTTGGAGCCCGGTACTTGCTAAAAATGCCAAAAAGTGAAAGACAGGTGCTTTTGAGGCTGGAGTGGCCAGCAAAGCCCGCAGCCCCAAAGTCTGGGCGGCAATGCGTGCAGTTCCCAGAGAGGTTCGAAAAAAGCCCCAGTTGTTCTCGCTGGCACCTTGGGTGCGGGAGCCACCCCCGGCCGTTCGGCCCTTTTGGAGCCCGGTGCCGGGAAAAAATGCAAAAAAGTGAAAGACAGGTGGTTTTGAGGCTGGAGTGGCCAGCAAAGCCCGCAGCCCCAAAGTCTGGGCGGCAATGCGTGCAGTTCCCAGAGAGGTTCGAAAAAAGCCCTAGTTGTTCTCGCTGGCACCTTGGGTGCGGGAGCCACCCCCGGCCGTTCGGCCCTTTTGGAGCCCGGTGCCGGGAAAAAATGCAAACAAGTGAAAGACAGGTGCTTTTGAGGCTGGAGTGGCCAGCAAAGCCCGCAGCCCCCAAGTCTGGGCGGCAATGCGTGCAGTTCCCAGAGAGGTTCGAAAAAAGCCCTAGTTGTTCTCGCTGGCACCTTGGGTGCGGGAGCCACCCCCGGCCGTTCGGCCCTTTTGGAGCCCGGTGCTGGGAAAAAATGCAAAAAAGTGCAAGACAGGTGCTTTTGAGGCTGGAGTGGCCAGCAAAGCCCGCAGCCCCAAAGTCTGGGCGGCAATGCGTGCAGTTCCCAGAGAGGTTCGAAAAAAGCCCCAGTTGTTCTCGCTGGCACCTTGGGTGCGGGAGCCACCCCCGGCCGTTCGGCCCTTTTGGAGCCCGGTGCTTGCAAAAAATGCCAAAAAGTGAAAGACAGGTGCTTTTGAGGCTGGAGTGGCCAGCAAAGCCCGCAGCCCCCAAGTCTGGGCGGCAATGCGTGCAGTTCCCAGAGAGGTTCGAAAAAAGCCCCAGTTGTTCTCGCTGGCACCTTGGGTGCGGGAGCCACCCCCGGCCGTTCGGCCCTTTTGGAGCCCGGTGCCGGGAACAAATGCCAAAAAGTGAAAGACAGGTGCTTTTGAGGCTGGAGTGGCCAGCAAAGCCCGCAGCCCCCAAGTCTGGGCGGCAATGCGTGCAGTTCCCAGAGAGGTTCGAAAAAAGCCCTAGTTGTTCTCGCTGGCACCTTGGGTGTGGGAGCCACCCCCGGCCGTTTGGCCCTTTTGGAGCCCGGTGCCGGGAAAAAATGCAAAAAAGTGAAAGACAGGTGCTTTTGAGGCTGGAGTGGCCAGCAAAGCCCGCAGCCCCAAAGTCTGGGCGGCAATGCGTGCAGTTCCCAGAGAGGTTCGAAAAAAGCCCCAGTTGTTCTCGCTGGCACCTTGGGTGCGGGAGCCACCCCCGGCCGTTCGGCCCTTTTGGAGCCCGGTGCCGGGAACAAATGCAAAAAAGTGCAAGACAGGTGCTTTTGAGGCTGGAGTGGCCAGCAAAGCCCGCAGCCCCAAAGTCTGGGCGGCAATGCGTGCAGTTCCCAGAGAGGTTCGAAAAAAGCCCCAGTTGTTCTCGCTGGCACCTCGGGTGCGGGAGCCACCCCCGGCCGTTCGGCCCTTTTGGAGCCCGGTGCTTGCAAAAAATGCCAAAAAGTGAAAGAGAGGTGCTTTTGAGGCTGGAGTGGCCAGCAAAGCCCGCAGCCCCCAAGTCTGGGCGGCAATGCGTGCAGTTCCCAGAGAGGTTCGAAAAAAGCCCCAGTTGTTCTCGCTGGCACCTTGGGTGCGGGAGCCACCCCCGGCCGTTCGGCCCTTTTGGAGCCCGGTGCTGGGAAAAAATGCCAAAAAGTGAAAGACAGGTGCTTTTGAGGCTGGAGTGGCCAGCAAAGCCCGCAGCCCCCAAGTCTGGGCGGCAATGCGTGCAGTTCCCAGAGAGGTTCGAAAAAAGCCCCAGTTGTTCTCGCTGGCACCTTGGGTGCGGGAGCCACCCCCGGCCGTTCGGCCCTTTTGGAGCCCGGTGCCGGGAAAAAATGCCAAAAAGTGAAAGACAGGTGCTTTTGAGGCTGGAGTGGCCAGCAAAGCCCGCAGCCCCCAAGTCTGGGCGGCAATGCGTGCAGTTCCCAGAGAGGTTCGAAAAAAGCCCTAGTTGTTCTCGCTGGCACCTTGGGTGCGGGAGCCACCCCGGGCCGTTCAGCCCTTTTGGAGCCCGGTGCCGGGAAAAAATGCCAAAAAGTGAAAGACAGGTGCTTTTGAGGCTGGAGTGGCCAGCAAAGCCCGCAGCCCCAAAGTCTGGGCGGCAATGCGTGCAGTTCCCAGAGAGGTTCGAAAAAAGCCCCAGTTGTTCTCGCTGGCAGCTTGGGTGCGGGAGCCACCCCCGGCCGTTCGGCCATTTTGGAGCCCGGTGCCAGGAAAAAATGCCAAAAAGTGAAAGACAGGTGGTTTTGAGGCTGGAGTGGCCAGCAAAGCCCGCAGCCCCCAAGTCTGGGCGGCAATGCGTGCAGTTCCCAGAGAGGTTCGAAAAAAGCCCCAGTTGTTCTCGCTGGCACCTTGGGTGCGGGAGCCACCCCCGGCCGTTCGGCCCTTTTGGAGCCCGGTGCCGGGAAAAAATGCCAAAAAGTGAAAGACAGGTGCTTTTGAGGCTGGAGTGGCCAGCAAAGCCCGCAGCCCCCAAGTCTGGGCGGCAATGCGTGCAGTTCCCAGAGAGGTTCGAAAAAAGCCCCAGTTGTTCTCGCTGGCACCTTGGGTGCGGGAGCCACCCCCGGCCGTTCGGCCCTTTTGGAGCCCGGTGCTTGCAAAAAATGCCAAAAAGTGAAAGACAGGTGCTTTTGAGGCTGGAGTGGCCAGCAAAGCCCGCAGCCCCAAAGTCTGGGCGGCAATGCGTGCAGTTCCCAGAGAGGTTCGAAAAAAGCCCCAGTTGTTCTCGCTGGCACCTTGGGTGCGGGAGCCACCCCCGGCCGTTCGGCCCTTTTGGAGCCCGGTTCCGGGAACAAATGCCAAAAAGTGAAAGACAGGTGCTTTTGAGGCTGGAGTGGCCAGCAAAGCCCGCAGCCCCAAAGTCTGGGCGGCAATGCGTGCAGTTCCCAGAGAGGTTCGAAAAAAGCCCTAGTTGTTCTCGCTGGCACCTCGGGTGCGGGAGCCACCCCCGGCCGTTCGGCCCTTTTGGAGCCCGGTGCTGGGAAAAAATGCAAAAAAGTGAAAGACAGGTGCTTTTGAGGCTGGAGTGGCCAGCAAAGCCCGCAGCCCCAAAGTCTGGGCGGCAATGCGTGCAGTTCCCAGAGAGGTTCGAAAAAAGCCCTAGTTGTTCTCGCTGGCACCTTGGGTGCGGGAGCCACCCCCGGCCGTTCGGCCGTTTTGGAGCCCGGTACTTGCTAAAAATGCCAAAAAGTGAAAGACAGGTGCTTTTGAGGCTGGAGTGGCCAGCAAAGCCCGCAGCCCCCAAGTCTGGGCGGCAATGCGTGCAGTTCCCAGAGAGGTTCGAAAAAAGCCCCAGTTGTTCTCGCTGGCACCTTGGGTGCGGGAGCCACCCCCGGCCGTTCGGCCCTTTTGGAGCCCGGTGCCGGGAAAAAATGCAAAAAAGTGAAAGACAGGTGGTTTTGAGGCTGGAGTGGCCAGCAAAGCCCGCAGCCCCAAAGTCTGGGCGGCAATGCGTGCAGTTCCCAGAGAGGTTCGAAAAAAGCCCTAGTTGTTCTCGCTGGCACCTTGGGTGCGGGAGCCACCCCCGGCCGTTCGGCCCTTTTGGAGCCCGGTGCCGGGAAAAAATGCAAACAAGTGAAAGACAGGTGCTTTTGAGGCTGGAGTGGCCAGCAAAGCCCGCAGCCCCCAAGTCTGGGCGGCAATGCGTGCAGTTCCCAGAGAGGTTCGAAAAAAGCCCTAGTTGTTCTCGCTGGCACCTTGGGTGCGGGAGCCACCCCCGGCCGTTCGGCCCTTTTGGAGCCCGGTGCTGGGAAAAAATGCAAAAAAGTGAAAGACAGGTGCTTTTGAGGCTGGAGTGGCCAGCAAAGCCCGCAGCCCCAAAGTCTGGGCGGCAATGCGTGCAGTTCCCAGAGAGGTTCGAAAAAAGCCCCAGTTGTTCTCGCTGGCACCTTGGGTGCGGGAGCCACCCCCGGCCGTTCGGCCCTTTTGGAGCCCGGTGCTTGCAAAAAATGCCAAAAAGTGAAAGACAGGTGCTTTTGAGGCTGGAGTGGCCAGCAAAGCCCGCAGACCCAAAGTCTGGGCGGCAATGCGTGCAGTTCCCAGAGAGGTTCGAAAAAAGCCCCAGTTGTTCTCGCTGGCACCTTGGGTGCGGGAGCCACCCCCGGCCGTTCGGCCCTTTTGGAGCCCGGTGCCGGGAACAAATGCCAAAAAGTGAAAGACAGGTGGTTTTGAGGCTGGAGTGGCCAGCAAAGCCCGCAGCCCCCAAGTCTGGGCGGCAATGCGTGCAGTTCCCAGAGAGGTTCGAAAAAAGCCCTAGTTGTTCTCGCTGGCACCTTGGGTGTGGGAGCCACCCCCGGCCGTTTGGCCCTTTTGGAGCCCGGTGCCGGGAAAAAATGCAAAAAAGTGAAAGACAGGTGCTTTTGAGGCTGGAGTGGCCAGCAAAGCCCGCAGCCCCCAAGTCTGGGCGGCAATGCGTGCAGTTCCCAGAGAGGTTCGAAAAAAGCCCCAGTTGTTCTCGCTGGCACCTTGGGTGCGGGAGCCACCCCCGGCCGTTCGGCCCTTTTGGAGCCCGGTGCCGGGAACAAATGCAAAAAAGTGCAAGACAGGTGCTTTTGAGGCTGGAGTGGCCAGCAAAGCCCGCAGCCCCAAAGTCTGGGCGGCAATGCGTGCAGTTCCCAGAGAGGTTCGAAAAAAGCCCCAGTTGTTCTCGCTGGCACCTCGGGTGCGGGAGCCACCCCCGGCCGTTCGGCCCTTTTGGAGCCCGGTGCTTGCAAAAAATGCCAAAAAGTGAAAGAGAGGTGCTTTTGAGGCTGGAGTGGCCAGCAAAGCCCGCAGCCCCCAAGTCTGGGCGGCAATGCGTGCAGTTCCCAGAGAGGTTCGAAAAAAGCCCCAGTTGTTCTCGCTGGCACCTTGGGTGCGGGAGCCACCCCCGGCCGTTCGGCCCTTTTGGAGCCCGGTGCTGGGAAAAAATGCCAAAAAGTGAAAGACAGGTGCTTTTGAGGCTGGAGTGGCCAGCAAAGCCCGCAGCCCCCAAGTCTGGGCGGCAATGCGTGCAGTTCCCAGAGAGGTTCGAAAAAAGCCCCAGTTGTTCTCGCTGGCACCTTGGGTGCGGGAGCCACCCCCGGCCGTTCGGCCCTTTTGGAGCCCGGTGCCGGGAAAAAATGCCAAAAAGTGAAAGACAGGTGCTTTTGAGGCTGGAGTGGCCAGCAAAGCCCGCAGCCCCCAAGTCTGGGCGGCAATGCGTGCAGTTCCCAGAGAGGTTCGAAAAAAGCCCTAGTTGTTCTCGCTGGCACCTTGGGTGCGGGAGCCACCCCGGGCCGTTCAGCCCTTTTGGAGCCCGGTGCCGGGAAAAAATGCCAAAAAGTGAAAGACAGGTGCTTTTGAGGCTGGAGTGGCCAGCAAAGCCCGCAGCCCCAAAGTCTGGGCGGCAATGCGTGCAGTTCCCAGAGAGGTTCGAAAAAAGCCCCAGTTGTTCTCGCTGGCAGCTTGGGTGCGGGAGCCACCCCCGGCCGTTCGGCCATTTTGGAGCCCGGTGCCAGGAAAAAATGCCAAAAAGTGAAAGACAGGTGGTTTTGAGGCTGGAGTGGCCAGCAAAGCCCGCAGCCCCAAAGTCTGGGCGGCAATGCGTGCAGTTCCCAGAGAGGTTCGAAAAAAGCCCCAGTTGTTCTCGCTGGCACCTTGGGTGCGGGAGCCACCCCCGGCCGTTCGGCCCTTTTGGAGCCCGGTGCCGGGAAAAAATGCCAAAAAGTGAAAGACAGGTGCTTTTGAGGCTGGAGTGGCCAGCAAAGCCCGCAGCCCCCAAGTCTGGGCGGCAATGCGTGCAGTTCCCAGAGAGGTTCGAAAAAAGCCCCAGTTGTTCTCGCTGGCACCTTGGGTGCGGGAGCCACCCCGGGCCGTTCGGCCCTTTTGGAGCCCGGTGCTTGCAAAAAATGCCAAAAAGTGAAAGACAGGTGCTTTTGAGGCTGGAGTGGCCAGCAAAGCCCGCAGCCCCAAAGTCTGGGCGGCAATGCGTGCAGTTCCCAGAGAGGTTCGAAAAAAGCCCTAGATGTTCTCGCTGGCACCTTGGGTGCGGGAGCCACCCCCGGCCGTTCGGCCCTTTTGGAGCCCGGTGCCGGGAAAAAATGCCAAAAAGTGAAAGACAGGTGGTTTTGAGGCTGGAGTGGCCAGCAAAGCCCGCAGCCCCCAAGTCTGGGCGGCAATGCGTGCAGTTCCCAGAGAGGTTCGAAAAAAGCCCTAGTTGTTCTCGCTGGCACCTTGGGTGCGGGAGCCACCCCCGGCCGTTCGGCCCTTTTGGAGCCCGGTGCCGGGAAAAAATGCCAAAAAGTGAAAGACAGGTGCTTTTGAGGCTGGAGTGGCCAGCAAAGCCCGCAGCCCCCAAGTCTGGGCGGCAATGTGTGCAGTTCCCAGAGAGGTTCGAAAAAAGCCCCAGTTGTTCTCGCTGGCACCTTGGGTGCGGGAGCCACCCCCGGCCGTTCGGCCCTTTTGGAGCCCGGTGCCGGGAAAAAATGCCAAAAAGTGAAAGACAGGTGCTTTTGAGGCTGGAGTGGCCAGCAAAGCCCGCAGCCCCAAAGTCTGGGCGGCAATGCGTGCAGTTCCCAGAGAGGTTCGAAAAAAGCCCCAGTTGTTCTCGCTGGCACCTTGGGTGCGGGAGCCACCCCCGGCCGTTCGGCCCTTTTGGAGCCCGGTGCTTGCAAAAAATGCCAAAAAGTGAAAGACAGGTGCTTTTGAGGCTGGAGTGGCCAGCAAAGCCCGCAGCCCCAAAGTCTGGGCGGCAATGCGTGCAGTTCCCAGAGAGGTTCGAAAAAAGCCCCAGTTGTTCTCGCTGGCACCTTGGTTGCGGGAGCCACCCCCGGCCGTTCGGCCCTTTTGGAGCCCGGTGCTGGGAAAAAATGCCAAAAAGTGAAAGACAGGTGCTTTTGAGGCTGGAGTGGCCAGCAAAGCCCGCAGCCCCAAAGTCTGGGCGGCAATGCGTGCAGTTCCCAGAGAGGTTCGAAAAAAGCCCCAGTTGTTCTCGCTGGCACCTTGGGTGCGGGAGCCACCCCCGGCCGTTCGGCCCTTTCGGAGCCCGGTGCCGGGAAAAAATGCAAAAAAGTGAAAGACAGGTGCTTTTGAGGCTGGAGTGGCCAGCAAAGCCCGCAGCCCCAAAGTCTGGGTGGCAATGCGTGCAGTTCCCAGAGAGGTTCGAAAAAAGCCCTAGTTGTTCTCGCTGGCACCTTGGGTGCGGGAGCCACCCCCGGCCGTTCGGCCCTTTTGGAGCCCGGTGCCGGGAAAAAATGCCAAAAAGTGAAAGACAGGTGCTTTTGAGGCTGGAGTGGCCAGCAAAGCCCGCAGCCCCAAAGTCTGGGCGGCAATGCGTGCAGTTCCCAGAGAGGTTCGAAAAAAGCCCTAGTTGTTCTCGCTGGCACCTTGGTTGCGGGAGCCACCCCCGGCCGTTCGGCCCTTTTGGAGCCCGGTGCCGGGAAAAAATGCCAAAAAGTGAAAGACAGGTGCTTTTGAGGCTGGAGTGGCCAGCAAAGCCCGCAGCCCCAAAGTCTGGGTGGCAATGCGTGCAGTTCCCAGAGAGGTTCGAAAAAAGCCCTAGTTGTTCTCGCTGGCACCTTGGGTGCAGGAGCCACCCCCGGCCGTTCGGCCCTTTTGGAGCCCGGTGCCGGGAAAAAATGCCAAAAAGTGAAAGACAGGTGCTTTTGAGGCTGGAGTGGCCAGCAAAGCCCGCAGCCCCAAAGTCTGGGCGGCAATGCGTGCAGTTCCCAGAGAGGTTCGAAAAAAGCCCTAGTTGTTCTCGCTGGCACCTTGGGTGCGGGAGCCACCCCCGGCCGTTCGGCCCTTTCGGAGCCCGGTGCCGGGAAAAAATGCCAAAAAGTGAAAGACAGGTGCTTTTGAGGCTGGAGTGGCCAGCAAAGCCCGCAGCCCCCAAGTCTGGGCGGCAATGCGTGCAGTTCCCAGAGAGGTTCGAAAAAAGCCCTAGTTGTTCTCGCTGGCACCTTGGGTGCGGGAGCCACCCCCGGCCGTTCGGCCCTTTTGGAGCCCGGTGCTTGCAAAAAATGCCAAAAAGTGCAAGACAGGTGCTTTTGAGGCTGGAGTGGCCAGCAAAGCCCGCAGCCCCAAAGTCTGGGCGGCAATGCGTGCAGTTCCCAGAGAGGTTCGAAAAAAGCCCTAGTTGTTCTCGCTGGCACCTTGGGTGCGGGAGCCACCCCCGGCCGTTCGGCCCTTTCGGAGCCCGGTGCCGGGAACAAATGCAAAACAGTGAAAGACAGGTGGTTTTGAGGCTGGAGTGGCCAGCAAAGCCCGCAGCCCCAAAGTCTGGGCGGCAATGCGTGCAGTTCCCAGAGAGGTTCGAAAAAAGCCCCAGTTGTTCTCGCTGGCAGCTTGGGTGCGGGAGCCACCCCCGGCCGTTCGGCCATTTTGGAGCCCGGTGCCCGGAAAAAATGCCAAAAAGTGAAAGACAGGTGCTTTTGAGGCTGGAGTGGCCAGCAAATCCCGCAGCCCCCAAGTCTGGGCGGCAATGCGTGCAGTTCCCAGAGAGGTTCGAAAAAAGCCCCAGTTGTTCTCGCTGGCACCTTGGGTGCGGGAGCCACCCCCGGCCGTTCGGCCCTTTTGGAGCCCGGTGCCGGGAAAAAATGCCAAAAAGTGAAAGACAGGTGCTTTTGAGGCTGGAGTGGCCAGCAAAGCCCGCAGCCCCAAAGTCTGGGCGGCAATGCGTGCAGTTCCCAGAGAGGTTCGAAAAAAGCCCCAGTTGTTCTCGCTGGCACCTTGGGTGCGGGAGCCACCCCCGGCCGTTCGGCCCTTTTGGAGCCCGGTGCTTGCAAAAAATGCCAAAAAGTGAAAGACAGGTGGTTTTGAGGCTGGAGTGGCCAGCAAAGCCCGCAGCCCCAAAGTCTGGGCGGCAATGCGTGCAGTTCCCAGAGAGGTTCGAAAAAAGCCCCAGTTGTTCTCGCTGGCAGCTTGGGTGCGGGAGCCACCCCCGGCCGTTCGGCCATTTTGGAGCCCGGTGCCCGGAAAAAATGCCAAAAAGTGAAAGACAGGTGCTTTTGAGGCTGGAGTGGCCAGCAAATCCCGCAGCCCCAAAGTCTGGGCGGCAATGCGTGCAGTTCCCAGAGAGGTTCGAAAAAAGCCCCAGTTGTTCTCGCTGGCACCTTGGGTGCGGGAGCCACCCCCGGCCGTTCGGCCCTTTTGGAGCCCGGTGCCGGGAAAAAATGCCAAAAAGTGAAAGACAGGTGCTTTTGAGGCTGGAGTGGCCAGCAAAGCCCGCAGCCCCAAAGTCTGGGCGGCAATGCGTGCAGTTCCCAGAGAGGTTCGAAAAAAGCCCCAGTTGTTCTCGCTGGCACCTTGGGTGCGGGAGCCACCCCCGGCCGTTCGGCCCTTTTGGAGCCCGGTGCTTGCAAAAAATGCCAAAAAGTGAAAGACAGGTGCTTTTGAGGCTGGAGTGGCCAGCAAAGCCCGCAGCCCCAAAGTCTGGGCGGCAATGCGTGCAGTTCCCAGAGAGGTTCGAAAAAAGCCCTAGATGTTCTCGCTGGCACCTTGGGTGCGGGAGCCACCCCCGGCCGTTCGGCCCTTTTGGAGCCCGGTGCCGGGAAAAAATGCCAAAAAGTGAAAGACAGGTGCTTTTGAGGCTAGAGTGGCCAGCAAAGCCCGAAGCCCCAAAGTCTGGGCGGCAATGCGTGCAGTTCCCAGAGAGGTTCGAAAAAAGCCCTAGTTGTTCTCGCTGGCACCTTGTGTGCGGGAGCCACCCCTGGCCGTTCGGCCCTTTCGGAGCCCGGTGCCGGGAACAAATGCCAAAAAGTGAAAGACAGGTGCTTTTGAGGCTGGAGTGGCCAGCAAATCCCGCAGCCCCAAAGTCTGGGCGGCAATGCGTGCAGTTCCCAGAGAGGTTCGAAACAAGCCCCAGTTGTTCTAGCTGGCACCTTGGGTGCGGGAGCCACCCCCGGCCGTTCGGCCCTTTCGGAGCCCGGTGCCTGGAACAAATGCAAAACAGTGAAAGACAGGTGCTTTTGAGGCTGGAGTGGCCAGCAAAGCCCGCAGCCCCAAAGTCTGGGCGGCAATGCGTGCAGTTCCCAGAGAGGTTCGAAAAAAGCCCTAGTTGTTCTCGCTGGCACCTTGGGTGCGGGAGCCACCCCCGGCCGTTCGGCCCTTTTGGAGCCCGGTGCTTGCAAAAAATGCCAAAAAGTGAAAGACAGGTGGTTTTGAGGCTGGAGTGGCCAGCAAAGCCCGCAGCCCCAAAGTCTGGGCGGCAATGCGTGCAGTTCCCAGAGAGGTTCGAAAAAAGCCCCAGTTGTTCTCGCTGGCACCTTGGGTGCGGGAGCCACCCCCGGCCGTTCGGCCCTTTTGGAGCCCGGTGCCGGGAAAAAATGCCAAAAAGTGAGAGACAGGTGGTTTTGAGGCTGGAGTGGCCAGCAAAGCCCGCAGCCCCAAAGTCTGGGCGGCAATGCGTGCAGTTCCCAGAGAGGTTCGAAAAAAGCCCCAGTTGTTCTCGCTGGCACCTTGGGTGCGGGAGCCACCCCCGGCCGTTCGGCCCTTTTGGAGCCCGGTGCCGGGAAAAAATGCCAAAAAGTGAAAGACAGGTGCTTTTGAGGCTGGAGTGGCCAGCAAAGCCCGCAGCCCCAAAGTCTGGGCGGCAATGCGTGCAGTTCCCAGAGAGGTTCGAAAAAAGCCCTAGTTGTTCTCGCTGGCACCTTGGGTGCGGGAGCCACCCCTGGCCGTTCGGCCCTTTTGGAGCCCGGTGCCGGGAAAAAATGCAAAAAAGTGAAAGACAGGTGCTTTTGAGGCTGGAGTGGCCAGCAAAGCCCACAGCCCCCAAGTCTGGGCGGCAATGCGTGCAGTTCCCAGAGAGGTTCGAAAAAAGCCCTAGTTGTTCTCGCTGGCACCTTGGTTGCGGGAGCCACCCCCGGCCGTTCGGCCCTTTTGGAGCCCGGTGCCGGGAAAAAATGCAAAAAAGTGAAAGACAGGTGCTTTTGAGGCTGGAGTGGCCAGCAAAGCCCGCAGCCCCCAAGTCTGGGCGGCAATGCGTGCAGTTCCCAGAGAGGTTCGAAAAAAGCCCTAGTTGTTCTCGCTGGCACCTTGGGTGCGGGAGCCACCCCCGGCCGTTCGGCCCTTTTGGAGCCCGGTGCCGGGAAAAAATGCCAAAAAGTGAAAGACAGGTGCTTTTGAGGCTGGAGTGGCCAGCAAAGCCCGCAGCCCCAAAGTCTGGGCGGCAATGCGTGCAGTTCCCAGAGAGGTTCGAAAGAAGCCCTAGATGTTCTCGCTGGCACCTTGGGTGCGGGAGCCACCCCCGGCCGTTCGGCCCTTTTGGAGCCCGGTGCCGGGAAAAAATGCCAAAAAGTGAAAGACAGGTGCTTTTGAGGCTGGAGTGGCCAGCAAAGCCCGCAGCCCCAAAGTCTGGGCGGCAATGCGTGCAGTTCCCAGAGAGGTTCGAAAAAAGCCCCAGTTGTTCTCGCTGGCACCTTGGGTGCGGGAGCCACCCCCGGCCGTTCGGCCCTTTTGGAGCCCGGTGCCGGGAAAAAATGCCAAAAAGTGAAAGACAGGTGCTTTTGAGGCTGGAGTGGCCAGCAAAGCCCGCAGCCCCCAAGTCTGGGCGGCAATGCGTGCAGTTCCCAGAGAGGTTCGAAAAAAGCCCTAGTTGTTCTCGCTGGCACCTTGGGTGCGGGAGCCACCCCCGGCCGTTCGGCCCTTTTGGAGCCCGGTGCCGGGAAAAAATGCCAAAAAGTGAAAGACAGGTGCTTTTGAGGCTGGAGTGGCCAGCAAAGCCCGCAGCCCCCAAGTCTGGGCGGCAATGCGTGCAGTTCCCAGAGAGGTTCGAAAAAAGCCCTAGTTGTTCTCGCTGGCACCTTGGTTGCGGGAGCCACCCCCGGCCGTTCGGCCCTTTTGGAGCCCGGTGCCGGGAAAAAATGCCAAAAAGTGAAAGACAGGTGCTTTTGAGGCTGGAGTGGCCAGCAAAGCCCGCAGCCCCAAAGTCTGGGCGGCAATGCGTGCAGTTCCCAGAGAGGTTCGAAAAAAGCCCCAGTTGTTCTCGCTGGCACCTTGGGTGCGGGAGCCACCCCCGGCCGTTCGGCCCTTTTGGAGCCCGGTGCCGGGAAAAAATGCCAAAAAGTGAAAGACAGGTGCTTTTGAGGCTGGAGTGGCCAGCAAAGCCCGCAGCCCCAAAGTCTGGGCGGCAATGCGTGCAGTTCCCAGAGAGGTTCGAAAAAAGCCCTAGTTGTTCTCGCTGGCACCTTGGGTGCGGGAGCCACCCCTGGCCGTTCGGCCCTTTTGGAGCCCGGTGCCGGGAAAAAATGCAAAAAAGTGAAAGACAGGTGCTTTTGAGGCTGGAGTGGCCAGCAAAGCCCGCAGCCCCCAAGTCTGGGCGGCAATGCGTGCAGTTCCCAGAGAGGTTCGAAAAAAGCCCCAGTTGTTCTCGCTGGCACCTTGGGTGCGGGAGCCACCCCCGGCCGTTCGGCCCTTTTGGAGCCCGGTGCTTGCAAAAAATGCCAAAAAGTGAAAGACAGGTGCTTTTGAGGCTGGAGTGGCCAGCAAAGCCCGCAGCCCCAAAGTCTGGGCGGCAATGCGTGCAGTTCCCAGAGAGGTTCGAAACAAGCCCCAGTTGTTCTAGCTGGCACCTTGGGTGCGGGAGCCACCCCCGGCCGTTCGGCCCTTTCGGAGCCCGGTGCCTGGAACAAATGCAAAACAGTGAAAGACAGGTGCTTTTGAGGCTGGAGTGGCCAGCAAAGCCCGCAGCCCCAAAGTCTGGGCGGCAATGCGTGCAGTTCCCAGAGAGGTTCGAAAAAAGCCCTAGTTGTTCTCGCTGGCACCTTGGGTGCGGGAGCCACCCCCGGCCGTTCGGCCCTTTTGGAGCCCGGTGCTTGCAAAAAATGCCAAAAAGTGAAAGACAGGTGGTTTTGAGGCTGGAGTGGCCAGCAAAGCCCGCAGCCCCAAAGTCTGGGCGGCAATGCGTGCAGTTCCCAGAGAGGTTCGAAAAAAGCCCCAGTTGTTCTCGCTGGCACCTTGGGTGCGGGAGCCACCCCCGGCCGTTCGGCCCTTTTGGAGCCCGGTGCCGGGAAAAAATGCCAAAAAGTGAGAGACAGGTGGTTTTGAGGCTGGAGTGGCCAGCAAAGCCCGCAGCCCCAAAGTCTGGGCGGCAATGCGTGCAGTTCCCAGAGAGGTTCGAAAAAAGCCCCAGTTGTTCTCGCTGGCACCTTGGGTGCGGGAGCCACCCCCGGCCGTTCGGCCCTTTTGGAGCCCGGTGCCGGGAAAAAATGCAAAAAAGTGAAAGACAGGTGCTTTTGAGGCTGGAGTGGCCAGCAAAGCCCGCAGCCCCAAAGTCTGGGCGGCAATGCGTGCAGTTCCCAGAGAGGTTCGAAAAAAGCCCTAGTTGTTCTCGCTGGCACCTTGGGTGCGGGAGCCACCCCTGGCCGTTCGGCCCTTTTGGAGCCCGGTGCCGGGAAAAAATGCAAAAAAGTGAAAGACAGGTGCTTTTGAGGCTGGAGTGGCCAGCAAAGCCCACAGCCCCCAAGTCTGGGCGGCAATGCGTGCAGTTCCCAGAGAGGTTCGAAAAAAGCCCTAGTTGTTCTCGCTGGCACCTTGGTTGCGGGAGCCACCCCCGGCCGTTCGGCCCTTTTGGAGCCCGGTGCCGGGAAAAAATGCAAAAAAGTGAAAGACAGGTGCTTTTGAGGCTGGAGTGGCCAGCAAAGCCCGCAGCCCCCAAGTCTGGGCGGCAATGCGTGCAGTTCCCAGAGAGGTTCGAAAAAAGCCCTAGTTGTTCTCGCTGGCACCTTGGGTGCGGGAGCCACCCCCGGCCGTTCGGCCCTTTTGGAGCCCGGTGCCGGGAAAAAATGCCAAAAAGTGAAAGACAGGTGCTTTTGAGGCTGGAGTGGCCAGCAAAGCCCGCAGCCCCAAAGTCTGGGCGGCAATGCGTGCAGTTCCCAGAGAGGTTCGAAAGAAGCCCTAGATGTTCTCGCTGGCACCTTGGGTGCGGGAGCCACCCCCGGCCGTTCGGCCCTTTTGGAGCCCGGTGCCGGGAAAAAATGCCAAAAAGTGAAAGACAGGTGCTTTTGAGGCTGGAGTGGCCAGCAAAGCCCGCAGCCCCAAAGTCTGGGCGGCAATGCGTGCAGTTCCCAGAGAGGTTCGAAAAAAGCCCCAGTTGTTCTCGCTGGCACCTTGGGTGCGGGAGCCACCCCCGGCCGTTCGGCCCTTTTGGAGCCCGGTGCCGGGAAAAAATGCCAAAAAGTGAAAGACAGGTGCTTTTGAGGCTGGAGTGGCCAGCAAAGCCCGCAGCCCCAAAGTCTGGGCGGCAATGCGTGCAGTTCCCAGAGAGGTTCGAAAAAAGCCCTAGTTGTTCTCGCTGGCACCTTGGGTGCGGGAGCCACCCCCGGCCGTTCGGCCCTTTTGGAGCCCGGTGCCGGGAAAAAATGCCAAAAAGTGAAAGACAGGTGCTTTTGAGGCTGGAGTGGCCAGCAAAGCCCGCAGCCCCCAAGTCTGGGCGGCAATGCGTGCAGTTCCCAGAGAGGTTCGAAAAAAGCCCTAGTTGTTCTCGCTGGCACCTTGGTTGCGGGAGCCACCCCCGGCCGTTCGGCCCTTTTGGAGCCCGGTGCCGGGAAAAAATGCCAAAAAGTGAAAGACAGGTGCTTTTGAGGCTGGAGTGGCCAGCAAAGCCCGCAGCCCCAAAGTCTGGGCGGCAATGCGTGCAGTTCCCAGAGAGGTTCGAAAAAAGCCCCAGTTGTTCTCGCTGGCACCTTGGGTGCGGGAGCCACCCCCGGCCGTTCGGCCCTTTTGGAGCCCGGTGCCGGGAAAAAATGCCAAAAAGTGAAAGACAGGTGCTTTTGAGGCTGGAGTGGCCAGCAAAGCCCGCAGCCCCAAAGTCTGGGCGGCAATGCGTGCAGTTCCCAGAGAGGTTCGAAAAAAGCCCTAGTTGTTCTCGCTGGCACCTTGGGTGCGGGAGCCACCCCTGGCCGTTCGGCCCTTTTGGAGCCCGGTGCCGGGAAAAAATGCAAAAAAGTGAAAGACAGGTGCTTTTGAGGCTGGAGTGGCCAGCAAAGCCCGCAGCCCCCAAGTCTGGGCGGCAATGCGTGCAGTTCCCAGAGAGGTTCGAAAAAAGCCCCAGTTGTTCTCGCTGGCACCTTGGGTGCGGGAGCCACCCCCGGCCGTTCGGCCCTTTTGGAGCCCGGTGCTTGCAAAAAATGCCAAAAAGTGAAAGACAGGTGCTTTTGAGGCTGGAGTGGCCAGCAAAGCCCGCAGCCCCAAAGTCTGGGCGGCAATGCGTGCAGTTCCCAGAGAGGTTCGAAAAAAGCCCCAGTTGTTCTCGCTGGCACCTTGGGTGCGGGAGCCACCCCCGGCCGTTCGGCCCTTTTGGAGCCCGGTGCCGGGAAAAAATGCCAAAAAGTGAAAGACAGGTGCTTTTGAGGCTGGAGTGGCCAGCAAAGCCCGCAGCCCCAAAGTCTGGGCGGCAATGCGTGCAGTTCCCAGAGAGGTTCGAAAAAAGCCCTAGTTGTTCTCGCTGGCACCTTGGGTGCGGGAGCCACCCCTGGCCGTTCGGCCCTTTTGGAGCCCGGTGCCGGGAAAAAATGCAAAAAAGTGAAAGACAGGTGCTTTTGAGGCTGGAGTGGCCAGCAAAGCCCGCAGCCCCCAAGTCTGGGCGGCAATGCGTGCAGTTCCCAGAGAGGTTCGAAAAAAGCCCTACTTGTTCTCGCTGGCACCTTGGGTGCGGGAGCCACCCCCGGCCGTTCGGCCCTTTTGGAGCCCGGTGCCGGGAAAAAATGCAAAAAAGTGAAAGACAGGTGCTTTTGAGGCTGGAGTGGCCAGCAAAGCCCGCAGCCCCCAAGTCTGGGCGGCAATGCATGCAGTTCCCAGAGAGGTTCGAAAAAAGCCCTAGTTGTTCTCGCTGGCACCTTGGGTGCGGGAGCCACCCCCGGCCGTTCGGCCCTTTTGGAGCCCGGTGCCGGGAAAAAATGCCAAAAAGTGAAAGACAGGTGCTTTTGAGGCTGGAGTGGCCAGCAAAGCCCGCAGCCCCAAAGTCTGGGCGGCAATGTGTGCAGTTCCCAGAGAGGTTCGAAAAAAGCCCCAGTTGTTCTCGCTGGCACCTTGGGTGCGGGAGCCACCCCCGGCCGTTCGGCCCTTTTGGAGCCCGGTGCCGGGAAAAAATGCCAAAAAGTGAAAGACAGGTGCTTTTGAGGCTGGAGTGGCCAGCAAAGCCCGCAGCCCCAAAGTCTGGGCGGCAATGCGTGCAGTTCCCAGAGAGGTTCGAAAAAAGCCCTAGATGTTCTCGCTGGCACCTTGGGTGCGGGAGCCAGCCCCGGCCGTTCGGCCCTTTTGGAGCCCGGTGCCGGGAAAAAATGCCAAAAAGTGAAAGACAGGTGCTTTTGAGGCTGGAGTGGCCAGCAAAGCCCGCAGCCCCAAAGTCTGGGCGGCAATGCGTGCAGTTCCCAGAGAGGTTCGAAAAAAGCCCCAGTTGTTCTCGCTGGCACCTTGGGTGCGGGAGCCACCCCCGGCCGTTCGGCCCTTTTGGAGCCCGGTGCCGGGAAAAAATGCCAAAAAGTGAAAGACAGGTGCTTTTGAGGCTGGAGTGGCCAGCAAAGCCCGCAGCCCCAAAGTCTGGGCGGCAATGCGTGCAGTTCCCAGAGAGGTTCGAAAAAAGCCCTAGTTGTTCTCGCTGGCACCTTGGGTGCGGGAGCCACCCCCGGCCGTTCGGCCCTTTTGGAGCCCGGTGCCGGGAAAAAATGCCAAAAAGTGAAAGACAGGTGCTTTTGAGGCTGGAGTGGCCAGCAAAGCCCGCAGCCCCAAAGTCTGGGCGGCAATGCGTGCAGTTCCCAGAGAGGTTCGAAAAAAGCCCCAGTTGTTCTCGCTGGCACCTTGGGTGCGGGAGCCACCCCCGGCCGTTCGGCCCTTTTGGAGCCCGGTGCCGGGAAAAAATGCCAAAAAGTGAAAGACAGGTGCTTTTGAGGCTGGAGTGGCCAGCAAAGCCCGCAGCCCCAAAGTCTGGGCGGCAATGCGTGCAGTTCCCAGAGAGGTTCGAAAAAAGCCCCAGTTGTTCTCGCTGGCACCTTGGGTGCGGGAGCCACCCCCGGCCGTTCGGCCCTTTTGGAGCCCGGTGCCGGGAAAAAATGCCAAAAAGTGAAAGACAGGTGCTTTTGAGGCTGGAGTGGCCAGCAAAGCCCGCAGCCCCCAAGTCTGGGCGGCAATGCGTGCAGTTCCCAGAGAGGTTCGAAAAAAGCCCTAGTTGTTCTTGCTGGCACCTTGGGTGCGGGAGCCACCCCCGGCCGTTCGGCCCTTTTGGAGCCCGGTGCCGGGAAAAAATGCCAAAAAGTGAAAGACAGGTGCTTTTGAGGCTGGAGTGGCCAGCAAAGCCCGCAGCCCCAAAGTCTGGGCGGCAATGCGTGCAGTTCCCAGAGAGGTTCGAAAAAAGCCCTAGTTGTTCTCGCTGGCACCTTGGGTGCGGGAGCCACCCCCGGCCGTTCGGCCCTTTTGGAGCCCGGTGCCGGGAAAAAATGCCAAAAAGTGAAAGACAGGTGCTTTTGAGGCTGGAGTGGCCAGCAAAGCCCGCAGCCCCAAAGTCTGGGCGGCAATGCGTGCAGTTCCCAGAGAGGTTCGAAAAAAGCCCCAGTTGTTCTCGCTGGCACCTTGGGTGCGGGAGCCACCCCCGGCCGTTCGGCCCTTTTGGAGCCCGGTGCCGGGAAAAAATGCCAAAAAGTGAAAGACAGGTGGTTTTGAGGCTGGAGTGGCCAGCAAAGCCCGCAGCCCCAAAGTCTGGGCGGCAATGTGTGCAGTTCCCAGAGAGGTTCGAAAAAAGCCCCAGTTGTTCTCGCTGGCACCTTGGGTGCGGGAGCCACCCCCGGCCGTTCGGCCCTTTTGGAGCCCGGTGCCGGGAAAAAATGCCAAAAAGTGAAAGACAGGTGCTTTTGAGGCTGGAGTGGCCAGCAAAGCCCGCATCCCCAAAGTCTGGGCGGCAATGCGTGCAGTTCCCAGAGAGGTTCGAAAAAAGCCCTAGATGTTCTCGCTGGCACCTTGGGTGCGGGAGCCACCCCCGGCCGTTCGGCCCTTTTGGAGCCCGGTGCTTGCAAAAAATGCCAAAAAGTGCAAGACAGGTGCTTTTGAGGCTGGAGTGGCCAGCAAAGCCCGCAGCCCCAAAGTCTGGGCGGCAATGCGTGCAGTTCCCAGAGAGGTTCGAAAAAAGCCCCAGTTGTTCTCGCTGGCACCTTGGTTGCGGGAGCCACCCCCGGCCGTTCGGCCCTTTTGGAGCCCGGTGCTGGGAAAAAATGCCAAAAAGTGAAAGACAGGTGCTTTTGAGGCTGGAGTGGCCAGCAAAGCCCGCAGCCCCAAAGTCTGGGCGGCAATGCGTGCAGTTCCCAGAGAGGTTCGAAAAAAGCCCCAGTTGTTCTCGCTGGCACCTTGGGTGCGGGAGCCACCCCCGGCCGTTCGGCCCTTTCGGAGCCCGGTGCCGGGAACAAATGCAAAACAGTGAAAGACAGGTGCTTTTGAGGCTGGAGTGGCCAGCAAAGCCCGCAGCCCCAAAGTCTGGGCGGCAATGCGTGCAGTTCCCAGAGAGGTTCGAAAAAAGCCCTAGTTGTTCTCGCTGGCAGCTTGGGTGCGGGAGCCACCCCCGGCCGTTCGGCCCTTTTGGAGCCCGGTGCCGGGAACAAATGCAAAACAGTGAAAGACAGGTGCTTTTGAGGCTGGAGTGGCCAGCAAAGCCCGCAGCCCCAAAGTCTGGGCGGCAATGCGTGCAGTTCCCAGAGAGGTTCGAAAAAAGCCCCAGTTGTTCTCGCTGGCACCTTGGGTGCGGGAGCCACCCCCGGCCGTTCGGCCCTTTTGGAGCCCGGTGCCGGGAAAAAATGCCAAAAAGTGAAAGACAGGTGGTTTTGAGGCTGGAGTGGCCAGCAAAGCCCGCAGCCCCAAAGTCTGGGCGGCAATGTGTGCAGTTCCCAGAGAGGTTCGAAAAAAGCCCCAGTTGTTCTCGCTGGCACCTTGGGTGCGGGAGCCACCCCCGGCCGTTCGGCCCTTTTGGAGCCCGGTGCCGGGAAAAAATGCCAAAAAGTGAAAGACAGGTGCTTTTGAGGCTGGAGTGGCCAGCAAAGCCCGCAGCCCCAAAGTCTGGGCGGCAATGCGTGCAGTTCCCAGAGAGGTTCGAAAAAAGCCCTAGATGTTCTCGCTGGCACCTTGGGTGCGGGAGCCACCCCCGGCCGTTCGGCCCTTTTGGAGCCCGGTGCTTGCAAAAAATGCCAAAAAGTGAAAGACAGGTGCTTTTGAGGCTGGAGTGGCCAGCAAAGCCCGCAGCCCCCAAGTCTGGGCGGCAATGCGTGCAGTTCCCAGAGAGGTTCGAAAAAAGCCCCAGTTGTTCTCGCTGGCACCTTGGGTGCGGGAGCCACCCCCGGCCGTTCGGCCCTTTTGGAGCCCGGTGCCGGGAAAAAATGCCAAAAAGTGAAAGACAGGTGCTTTTGAGGCTGGAGTGGCCAGCAAAGCCCGCAGCCCCAAAGTCTGGGCGGCAATGCGTGCAGTTCCCAGAGAGGTTCGAAAAAAGCCCCAGTTGTTCTCGCTGGCACCTTGGGTGCGGGAGCCACCCCCGGCCGTTCGGCCCTTTTGGAGCCCGGTGCTTGCAAAAAATGCCAAAAAGTGAAAGACAGGTGGTTTTGAGGCTGGAGTGGCCAGCAAAGCCCGCAGCCCCAAAGTCTGGGCGGCAATGCGTGCAGTTCCCAGAGAGGTTCGAAAAAAGCCCCAGTTGTTCTCGCTGGCACCTTGGGTGCGGGAGCCACCCCCGGCCGTTCGGCCCTTTCGGAGCCCGGTGCCGGGAACAAATGCAAAACAGTGAAAGACAGGTGCTTTTGAGGCTGGAGTGGCCAGCAAAGCCCGCAGCCCCAAAGTCTGGGCGGCAATGCGTGCAGTTCCCAGAGAGGTTCGAAAAAAGCCCTAGTTGTTCTCGCTGGCAGCTTGGGTGCGGGAGCCACCCCCGGCCGTTCGGCCCTTTTGGAGCCCGGTGCCGGGAACAAATGCAAAAAAGTGCAAGACAGGTGCTTTTGAGGCTGGAGTGGCCAGCAAAGCCCGCAGCCCCAAAGTCTGGGCGGCAATGCGTGCAGTTCCCAGAGAGGTTCGAAAAAAGCCCCAGTTGTTCTCGCTGGCACCTTGGGTGCGGGAGCCACCCCCGGCCGTTCGGCCCTTTTGGAGCCCGGTGCCGGGAAAAAATGCCAAAAAGTGAAAGACAGGTGGTTTTGAGGCTGGAGTGGCCAGCAAAGCCCGCAGCCCCCAAGTCTGGGCGGCAATGCGTGCAGTTCCCAGAGAGGTTCGAAAAAAGCCCTAGTTGTTCTCGCTGGCACCTTGGGTGCGGGAGCCACCCCTGGCCGTTCGGCCCTTTTGGAGCCCGGTGCTTGCAAAAAATGCCAAAAAGTGAAAGACAGGTGGTTTTGAGGCTGGAGTGGCCAGCAAAGCCCGCAGCCCCAAAGTCTGGGCGGCAATGCGTGCAGTTCCCAGAGAGGTTCGAAAAAAGCCCCAGTTGTTCTCGCTGGCACCTTGGGTGCGGGAGCCACCCCCGGCCGTTCGGCCCTTTCGGAGCCCGGTGCCGGGAAAAAATGCCAAAAAGTGAAAGACAGGTGCTTTTGAGGCTGGAGTGGCCAGCAAAGCCCGCAGCCCCAAAGTCTGGGCAGCAATGCGTGCAGTTCCCAGAGAGGTTCGAAAAAAGCCCCAGTTGTTCTCGCTGGCACCTTGGGTGCGGGAGCCACCCCCGGCCGTTCGGCCCTTTTGGAGCCCGGTGCCGGGAAAAAATGCCAAAAAGTGAAAGACAGGTGCTTTTGAGGCTGGAGTGGCCAGCAAAGCCCGCAGCCCCAAAGTCTGGGCGGCAATGCGTGCAGTTCCCAGAGAGGTTCGAAAAAAGCCCTAGATGTTCTCGCTGGCACCTTGGGTGCGGGAGCCACCCCCGGCCGTTCGGCCCTTTTGGAGCCCGGTGCCGGGAACAAATGCAGAAAAGTGCAAGACAGGTGCTTTTGAGGCTGGAGTGGCCAGCAAAGCCCGCAGCCCCAAAGTCTGGGCGGCAATGCGTGCAGTTCCCAGAGAGGTTCGAAAAAAGCCCTAGTTGTTCTCGCTGGCACCTCGGGTGCGGGAGCCACCCCCGGCCGTTCGGCCCTTTTGGAGCCCGGTGCCGGGAACAAATGCCAAAAAGTGAAAGACAGGTGCTTTTGAGGCTGGAGTGGCCAGCAAAGCCCGCAGCCCCAAAGTCTGGGCGGCAATGCGTGCAGTTCCCAGAGAGGTTCGAAAAAAGCCCCAGTTGTTCTCGCTGGCACCTTGGGTGCGGGAGCCACCCCCGGCCGTTCGGCCCTTTTGGAGCCCGGTGCCGGGAACAAATGCCAAAAAGTGAAAGACAGGTGCTTTTGAGGCTGGAGTGGCCAGCAAAGCCCGCAGCCCCAAAGTCTGGGCGGCAATGCGTGCAGTTCCCAGAGAGGTTCGAAAAAAGCCCCAGTTGTTCTCGCTGGCACCTTGGGTGCGGGAGCCACCCCCGGCCGTTCGGCCCTTTTGGAGCCCGGTGCCGGGAAAAAATGCCAAAAAGTGAAAGACAGGTGCTTTTGAGGCTGGAGTGGCCAGCAAAGCCCGCAGCCCCCAAGTCTGGGCGGCAATGCGTGCAGTTCCCAGAGAGGTTCGAAAAAAGCCCCAGTTGTTCTCGCTGGCACCTTGGGTGCGGGAGCCACCCCCGGCCGTTCGGCCCTTTTGGAGCCCGGTGCTTGCAAAAAATGCCAAAAAGTGAAAGACAGGTGCTTTTGAGGCTGGAGTGGCCAGCAAAGCCCGCAGCCCCAAAGTCTGGGCGGCAATGCGTGCAGTTCCCAGAGAGGTTCGAAAAAAGCCCCAGTTGTTCTCGCTGGCACCTTGGGTGCGGGAGCCACCCCCGGCCGTTCGGCCCTTTTGGAGCCCGGTGCCGGGAAAAAATGCAAAACAGTGAAAGACAGGTGCTTTTGAGGCTGGAGTGGCCAGCAAAGCCCGCAGCCCCAAAGTCTGGGCGGCAATGCGTGCAGTTCCCAGAGAGGTTCGAAAAAAGCCCTAGTTGTTCTCGCTGGCACCTTGGGTGCGGGAGCCACCCCTGGCCGTTCGGCCCTTTTGGAGCCCGGTGCCGGGAAAAAATGCAAAAAAGTGAAAGACAGGTGCTTTTGAGGCTGGAGTGGCCAGCAAAGCCCGCAGCCCCCAAGTCTGGGCGGCAATGCGTGCAGTTCCCAGAGAGGTTCGAAAAAAGCCCTAGTTGTTCTCGCTGGCACCTTGGTTGCGGGAGCCACCCCCGGCCGTTTGGCCCTTTTGGAGCCCGGTGCCTGGAAAAAATGCAAAAAAGTGAAAGACAGGTGCTTTTGAGGCTGGAGTGGCCAGCAAAGCCCGCAGCCCCCAAGTCTGGGCGGCAATGCGTGCAGTTCCCAGAGAGGTTCGAAAAAAGCCCTAGTTGTTCTCGCTGGCACCTTGGGTGCGGGAGCCACCCCCGGCCGTTCGGCCCTTTTGGAGCCCGGTGCCGGGAAAAAATGCCAAAAAGTGAAAGACAGGTGCTTTTGAGGCTGGAGTGGCCAGCAAAGCCCGCAGCCCCAAAGTCTGGGCGGCAATGCGTGCAGTTCCCAGAGAGGTTCGAAAGAAGCCCTAGATGTTCTCGCTGGCACCTTGGGTGCGGGAGCCACCCCCGGCCGTTCGGCCCTTTTGGAGCCCGGTGCCGGGAAAAAATGCCAAAAAGTGAAAGACAGGTGCTTTTGAGGCTGGAGTGGCCAGCAAAGCCCGCAGCCCCAAAGTCTGGGCGGCAATGCGTGCAGTTCCCAGAGAGGTTCGAAAAAAGCCCCAGTTGTTCTCGCTGGCACCTTGGGTGCGGGAGCCACCCCCGGCCGTTCGGCCCTTTTGGAGCCCGGTGCCGGGAAAAAATGCCAAAAAGTGAAAGACAGGTGGTTTTGAGGCTGGAGTGGCCAGCAAAGCCCGCAGCCCCCAAGTCTGGGCGGCAATGCGTGCAGTTCCCAGAGAGGTTCGAAAAAAGCCCTAGTTGTTCTCGCTGGCACCTTGGTTGCGGGAGCCACCCCCGGCCGTTCGGCCCTTTCGGAGCCCGGTGCCGGGAAAAAATGCCAAAAAGTGAAAGACAGGTGCTTTTGAGGCTGGAGTGGCCAGCAAAGCCCGCAGCCCCAAAGTCTGGGCGGCAATGCGTGCAGTTCCCAGAGAGGTTCGAAAAAAGCCCTAGATGTTCTCGCTGGCACCTTGGGTGCGGGAGCCACCCCCGGCCGTTCGGCCCTTTTGGAGCCCGGTGCTTGCAAAAAATGCCAAAAAGTGAAAGACAGGTGCTTTTGAGGCTGGAGTGGCCAGCAAAGCCCGCAGCCCCAAAGTCTGGGCGGCAATGCGTGCAGTTCCCAGAGAGGTTCGAAAAAAGCCCCAGTTGTTCTCGCTGGCACCTTGGGTGCGGGAGCCACCCCCGGCCGTTCGGCCCTTTTGGAGCCCGGTGCCGGGAAAAAATGCCAAAAAGTGAAAGACAGGTGCTTTTGAGGCTGGAGTGGCCAGCAAAGCCCGCAGCCCCAAAGTCTGGGCGGCAATGCGTGCAGTTCCCAGAGAGGTTCGAAAAAAGCCCCAGTTGTTCTCGCTGGCACCTTGGGTGCGGGAGCCACCCCCGGCCGTTCGGCCCTTTTGGAGCCCGGTGCTTGCAAAAAATGCCAAAAAGTGAAAGACAGGTGGTTTTGAGGCTGGAGTGGCCAGCAAAGCCCGCAGCCCCAAAGTCTGGGCGGCAATGCGTGCAGTTCCCAGAGAGGTTCGAAAAAAGCCCCAGTTGTTCTCGCTGGCACCTTGGGTGCGGGAGCCACCCCCGGCCGTTCGGCCCTTTTGGAGCCCGGTGCCGGGAACAAATGCAAAACAGTGAAAGACAGGTGCTTTTGAGGCTGGAGTGGCCAGCAAAGCCCGCAGCCCCAAAGTCTGGGCGGCAATGCGTGCAGTTCCCAGAGAGGTTCGAAAAAAGCCCTAGTTGTTCTCGCTGGCACCTCGGGTGCGGGAGCCACCCCCGGCCGTTCGGCCCTTTTGGAGCCCGGTGCCGGGAAAAAATGCAAAACAGTGAAAGACAGGTGCTTTTGAGGCTGGAGTGGCCAGCAAAGCCCGCAGCCCCAAAGTCTGGGCGGCAATGCGTGCAGTTCCCAGAGAGGTTCGAAAAAAGCCCCAGTTGTTCTCGCTGGCACCTTGGGTGCGGGAGCCACCCCCGGCCGTTCGGCCCTTTTGGAGCCCGGTGCCGGGAAAAAATGCCAAAAAGTGAAAGACAGGTGGTTTTGAGGCTGGAGTGGCCAGCAAAGCCCGCAGCCCCAAAGTCTGGGCGGCAATGTGTGCAGTTCCCAGAGAGGTTCGAAAAAAGCCCCAGTTGTTCTCGCTGGCACCTTGGGTGCGGGAGCCACCCCCGGCCGTTCGGCCCTTTTGGAGCCCGGTGCCGGGAAAAAATGCCAAAAAGTGAAAGACAGGTGCTTTTGAGGCTGGAGTGGCCAGCAAAGCCCGCAGCCCCAAAGTCTGGGCGGCAATGCGTGCAGTTCCCAGAGAGGTTCGAAAAAAGCCCTAGATGTTCTCGCTGGCACCTTGGGTGCGGGAGCCACCCCCGGCCGTTCGGCCCTTTTGGAGCCCGGTGCCGGGAACAAATGCCAAAAAGTGAAAGACAGGTGCTTTTGAGGCTGGAGTGGCCAGCAAAGCCCGCAGCCCCAAAGTCTGGGCGGCAATGCGTGCAGTTCCCAGAGAGGTTCGAAAAAAGCCCCAGTTGTTCTCGCTGGCACCTTGGGTGCGGGAGCCACCCCCGGCCGTTCGGCCCTTTTGGAGCCCGGTGCCGGGAAAAAATGCCAAAAAGCGAAAGACAGGTGCTTTTGAGGCTGGAGTGGCCAGCAAAGCCCGCAGCCCCAAAGTCTGGGCGGCAATGCGTGCAGTTCCCAGAGAGGTTTGAAAAAAGCCCTAGTTGTTCTCGCTGGCACCTTGGGTGCGGGAGCCACCCCCGGCCGTTCGGCCCTTTTGGAGCCCGGTGCCGGGAAAAAATGCCAAAAAGCGAAAGACAGGTGCTTTTGAGGCTGGAGTGGCCAGCAAAGCCCGCAGCCCCAAAGTCTGGGCGGCAATGCGTGCAGTTCCCAGAGAGGTTTGAAAAAAGCCCTAGTTGTTCTCGCTGGCACCTTGGGTGCGGGAGCCACCCCCGGCCGTTCGGCCCTTTTGGAGCCCGGTGCTTGCAAAAAATGCCAAAAAGTGCAAGACAGGTGCTTTTGAGGCTGGAGTGGCCAGCAAAGCCCGCAGCCCCAAAGTCTGGGCGGCAATGCGTGCAGTTCCCAGAGAGGTTCGAAAAAAGCCCCAGTTGTTCTCGCTGGCACCTTGGGTGCGGGAGCCACCCCCGGCCGTTCGGCCCTTTTGGAGCCCGGTGCCGGGAAAAAATGCCAAAAAGTGAAAGACAGGTGCTTTTGAGGCTGGAGTGGCCAGCAAAGCCCGCAGCCCCAAAGTCTGGGCGGCAATGCGTGCAGTTCCCAGAGAGGTTCGAAAAAAGCCCCAGTTGTTCTCGCTGGCACCTTGGGTGCGGGAGCCACCCCCGGCCGTTCGGCCCTTTTGGAGCCCGGTGCCGGGAAAAAATGCCAAAAAGTGAAAGACAGGTGGTTTTGAGGCTGGAGTGGCCAGCAAAGCCCGCAGCCCCCAAGTCTGGGCGGCAATGCGTGCAGTTCCCAGAGAGGTTCGAAAAAAGCCCTAGTTGTTCTCGCTGGCACCTTGGTTGCGGGAGCCACCCCCGGCCGTTCGGCCCTTTCGGAGCCCGGTGCCGGGAAAAAATGCCAAAAAGTGAAAGACAGGTGCTTTTGAGGCTGGAGTGGCCAGCAAAGCCCGCAGCCCCAAAGTCTGGGCGGCAATGCGTGCAGTTCCCAGAGAGGTTCGAAAAAAGCCCTAGATGTTCTCGCTGGCACCTTGGGTGCGGGAGCCACCCCCGGCCGTTCGGCCCTTTTGGAGCCCGGTGCTTGCAAAAAATGCCAAAAAGTGAAAGACAGGTGCTTTTGAGGCTGGAGTGGCCAGCAAAGCCCGCAGCCCCAAAGTCTGGGCGGCAATGCGTGCAGTTCCCAGAGAGGTTCGAAAAAAGCCCCAGTTGTTCTCGCTGGCACCTTGGGTGCGGGAGCCACCCCCGGCCGTTCGGCCCTTTTGGAGCCCGGTGCCGGGAAAAAATGCCAAAAAGTGAAAGACAGGTGCTTTTGAGGCTGGAGTGGCCAGCAAAGCCCGCAGCCCCAAAGTCTGGGCGGCAATGCGTGCAGTTCCCAGAGAGGTTCGAAAAAAGCCCCAGTTGTTCTCGCTGGCACCTTGGGTGCGGGAGCCACCCCCGGCCGTTCGGCCCTTTTGGAGCCCGGTGCTTGCAAAAAATGCCAAAAAGTGAAAGACAGGTGGTTTTGAGGCTGGAGTGGCCAGCAAAGCCCGCAGCCCCAAAGTCTGGGCGGCAATGCGTGCAGTTCCCAGAGAGGTTCGAAAAAAGCCCCAGTTGTTCTCGCTGGCACCTTGGGTGCGGGAGCCACCCCCGGCCGTTCGGCCCTTTTGGAGCCCGGTGCCGGGAACAAATGCAAAACAGTGAAAGACAGGTGCTTTTGAGGCTGGAGTGGCCAGCAAAGCCCGCAGCCCCAAAGTCTGGGCGGCAATGCGTGCAGTTCCCAGAGAGGTTCGAAAAAAGCCCTAGTTGTTCTCGCTGGCACCTCGGGTGCGGGAGCCACCCCCGGCCGTTCGGCCCTTTTGGAGCCCGGTGCCGGGAAAAAATGCAAAACAGTGAAAGACAGGTGCTTTTGAGGCTGGAGTGGCCAGCAAAGCCCGCAGCCCCAAAGTCTGGGCGGCAATGCGTGCAGTTCCCAGAGAGGTTCGAAAAAAGCCCCAGTTGTTCTCGCTGGCACCTTGGGTGCGGGAGCCACCCCCGGCCGTTCGGCCCTTTTGGAGCCCGGTGCCGGGAAAAAATGCCAAAAAGTGAAAGACAGGTGGTTTTGAGGCTGGAGTGGCCAGCAAAGCCCGCAGCCCCAAAGTCTGGGCGGCAATGTGTGCAGTTCCCAGAGAGGTTCGAAAAAAGCCCCAGTTGTTCTCGCTGGCACCTTGGGTGCGGGAGCCACCCCCGGCCGTTCGGCCCTTTTGGAGCCCGGTGCCGGGAAAAAATGCCAAAAAGTGAAAGACAGGTGCTTTTGAGGCTGGAGTGGCCAGCAAAGCCCGCAGCCCCAAAGTCTGGGCGGCAATGCGTGCAGTTCCCAGAGAGGTTCGAAAAAAGCCCTAGATGTTCTCGCTGGCACCTTGGGTGCGGGAGCCACCCCCGGCCGTTCGGCCCTTTTGGAGCCCGGTGCCGGGAACAAATGCCAAAAAGTGAAAGACAGGTGCTTTTGAGGCTGGAGTGGCCAGCAAAGCCCGCAGCCCCAAAGTCTGGGCGGCAATGCGTGCAGTTCCCAGAGAGGTTCGAAAAAAGCCCCAGTTGTTCTCGCTGGCACCTTGGGTGCGGGAGCCACCCCCGGCCGTTCGGCCCTTTTGGAGCCCGGTGCCGGGAAAAAATGCCAAAAAGCGAAAGACAGGTGCTTTTGAGGCTGGAGTGGCCAGCAAAGCCCGCAGCCCCAAAGTCTGGGCGGCAATGCGTGCAGTTCCCAGAGAGGTTTGAAAAAAGCCCTAGTTGTTCTCGCTGGCACCTTGGGTGCGGGAGCCACCCCCGGCCGTTCGGCCCTTTTGGAGCCCGGTGCTTGCAAAAAATGCCAAAAAGTGCAAGACAGGTGCTTTTGAGGCTGGAGTGGCCAGCAAAGCCCGCAGCCCCAAAGTCTGGGCGGCAATGCGTGCAGTTCCCAGAGAGGTTCGAAAAAAGCCCCAGTTGTTCTCGCTGGCACCTTGGGTGCGGGAGCCACCCCCGGCCGTTCGGCCCTTTCGGAGCCCGGTGCCGGGAACAAATGCAAAACAGTGAAAGACAGGTGCTTTTGAGGCTGGAGTGGCCAGCAAAGCCCGCAGCCCCAAAGTCTGGGCGGCAATGCGTGCAGTTCCCAGAGAGGTTCGAAAAAAGCCCCAGTTGTTCTCGCTGGCACCTTGGGTGCGGGAGCCACCCCCGGCCGTTCGGCCCTTTTGGAGCCCGGTGCTTGCAAAAAATGCCAAAAAGTGAAAGACAGGTGCTTTTGAGGCTGGAGTGGCCAGCAAAGCCCGCAGCCCCAAAGTCTGGGCGGCAATGCGTGCAGTTCCCAGAGAGGTTCGAAAAAAGCCCTAGTTGTTCTCGCTGGCACCTTGGGTGCGGGAGCCACCCCCGGCCGTTCGGCCCTTTTGGAGCCCGGTGCCGGGAACAAATGCAAAAAAGTGCAAGACAGGTGCTTTTGAGGCTGGAGTGGCCAGCAAAGCCCGCAGCCCCAAAGTCTGGGCGGCAATGCGTGCAGTTCCCAGAGAGGTTCGAAAAAAGCCCCAGTTGTTCTCGCTGGCACCTTGGGTGCGGGAGCCACCCCCGGCCGTTCGGCCCTTTTGGAGCCCGGTGCCGGGAAAAAATGCCAAAAAGTGAAAGACAGGTGCTTTTGAGGCTGGAGTGGCCAGCAAAGCCCGCAGCCCCAAAGTCTGGGCGGCAATGCGTGCAGTTCCCAGAGAGGTTTGAAAAAAGCCCTAGTTGTTCTCGCTGGCACCTTGGGTGCGGGAGCCACCCCCGGCCGTTCGGCCCTTTTGGAGCCCGGTGCTTGCAAAAAATGCCAAAAAGTGAAAGACAGGTGGTTTTGAGGCTGGAGTGGCCAGCAAAGCCCGCAGCCCCAAAGTCTGGGCGGCAATGCGTGCAGTTCCCAGAGAGGTTCGAAAAAAGCCCCAGTTGTTCTCGCTGGCACCTTGGGTGCGGGAGCCACCCCCGGCCGTTCGGCCCTTTCGGAGCCCGGTGCCGGGAACAAATGCAAAACAGTGAAAGACAGGTGCTTTTGAGGCTGGAGTGGCCAGCAAAGCCCGCAGCCCCAAAGTCTGGGCGGCAATGCGTGCAGTTCCCAGAGAGGTTCGAAAAAAGCCCCAGTTGTTCTCGCTGGCACCTTGGGTGCGGGAGCCACCCCCGGCCGTTCGGCCCTTTTGGAGCCCGGTGCCGGGAAAAAATGCCAAAAAGTGAAAGACAGGTGCTTTTGAGGCTGGAGTGGCCAGCAAAGCCCGCAGCCCCAAAGTCTGGGTGGCAATGCGTGCAGTTCCCAGAGAGGTTCGAAAAAAGCCCCAGTTGTTCTCGCTGGCACCTTGGGTGCGGGAGCCACCCCCGGCCGTTCGGCCCTTTTGGAGCCCGGTGCCGGGAAAAAATGCCAAAAAGTGAAAGACAGGTGGTTTTGAGGCTGGAGTGGCCAGCAAAGCCCGCAGCCCCAAAGTCTGGGCGGCAATGCGTGCAGTTCCCAGAGAGGTTCGAAAAAAGCCCTAGATGTTCTCGCTGGCACCTTGGGTGCGGGAGCCACCCCCGGCCGTTCGGCCCTTTTGGAGCCCGGTGCCGGGAACAAATGCAGAAAAGTGCAAGACAGGTGCTTTTGAGGCTGGAGTGGCCAGCAAAGCCCGCAGCCCCAAAGTCTGGGCGGCAATGCGTGCAGTTCCCAGAGAGGTTCGAAAAAAGCCCTAGTTGTTCTCGCTGGCAGCTTGGGTGCGGGAGCCACCCCCGGCCGTTCGGCCCTTTTGGAGCCCGGTGCCGGGAACAAATGCAAAAAAGTGAAAGAGAGGTGCTTTTGAGGCTGGAGTGGCCAGCAAAGCCCGCAGCCCCAAAGTCTGGGCGGCAATGCGTGCAGTTCCCAGAGAGGTTCGAAAAAAGCCCTAGTTGTTCTCGCTGGCACCTTGGGTGCGGGAGCCAGCCCCGGCCGTTCGGCCCTTTTGGAGCCCGGTGCCGGGAAAAAATGCCAAAAAGTGAAAGACAGGTGCTTTTGAGGCTGGAGTGGCCAGCAAAGCCCGCAGCCCCAAAGTCTGGGCGGCAATGCGTGCAGTTCCCAGAGAGGTTCGAAAAAAGCCCCAGTTGTTCTCGCTGGCACCTTGGGTGCGGGAGCCACCCCCGGCCGTTCGGCCCTTTTGGAGCCCGGTGCTTGCAAAAAATGCCAAAAAGTGAAAGACAGGTGGTTTTGAGGCTGGAGTGGCCAGCAAAGCCCGCATCCCCAAAGTCTGGGCGGCAATGCATGCAGTTCCCAGAGAGGTTCGAAAAAAGCCCCAGTTGTTCTCGCTGGCACCTTGGGTGCGGGAGCCACCCCCGGCCGTTCGGCCCTTTTGGAGCCCGGTGCCGGGAAAAAATGCCAAAAAGTGAAAGACAGGTGCTTTTGAGGCTGGAGTGGCCAGCAAAGCCCGCAGCCCCAAAGTCTGGGCGGCAATGCGTGCAGTTCCCAGAGAGGTTCGAAAAAAGCCCCAGTTGTTCTCGCTGGCACCTTGGGTGCGGGAGCCACCCCCGGCCGTTCGGCCCTTTTGGAGCCCGGTGCTTGCAAAAAATGCCAAAAAGTGAAAGACAGGTGGTTTTGAGGCTGGAGTGGCCAGCAAAGCCCGCATCCCCAAAGTCTGGGCGGCAATGCATGCAGTTCCCAGAGAGGTTCGAAAAAAGCCCCAGTTGTTCTCGCTGGCACCTTGGGTGCGGGAGCCACCCCCGGCCGTTCGGCCCTTTTGGAGCCCGGTGCCGGGAAAAAATGCAAAAAAGTGCAAGAGAGGTGCTTTTGAGGCTGGAGTGGCCAGCAAAGCCCGCAGCCCCAAAGTCTGGGCGGCAATGCGTGCAGTTCCCAGAGAGGTTCGAAAAAAGCCCCAGTTGTTCTCGCTGGCACCTTGGGTGCGGGAGCCACCCCCGGCCGTTCGGCCCTTTTGGAGCCCGGTGCCGGGAAAAAATGCCAAAAAGTGAAAGACAGGTGCTTTTGAGGCTGGAGTGGCCAGCAAAGCCCGCAGCCCCAAAGTCTGGGCGGCAATGCGTGCAGTTCCCAGAGAGGTTCGAAAAAAGCCCCAGTTGTTCTCGCTGGCACCTTGGGTGCGGGAGCCACCCCCGGCCGTTCGGCCCTTTTGGAGCCCGGTGCCGGGAAAAAATGCAAAAAAGTGAAAGACAGGTGGTTTTGAGGCTGGAGTGGCCAGCAAAGCCCGCAGCCCCAAAGTCTGGGCGGCAATGCGTGCAGTTCCCAGAGAGGTTCGAAAAAAGCCCCAGTTGTTCTCGCTGGCACCTTGGGTGCGGGAGCCACCCCCGGCCGTTCGGCCCTTTTGGAGCCCGGTGCCGGGAAAAAATGCCAAAAAGTGAAAGACAGGTGCTTTTGAGGCTGGAGTGGCCAGCAAAGCCCGCAGCCCCCAAGTCTGGGCGGCAATGCGTGCAGTTCCCAGAGAGGTTCGAAAAAAGCCCTAGTTGTTCTCGCTGGCACCTTGGGTGCGGGAGCCACCCCCGGCCGTTCGGCCCTTTTGGAGCCCGGTGCCGGGAAAAAATGCAGAAAAGTGAAAGATAGGTGGTTTTGAGGCTGGAGTGGCCAGCAAAGCCCGCAGCCCCAAAGTCTGGGCGGCAATGCGTGCAGTTCCCAGAGAGGTTCGAAAAAAGCCCTAGTTGTTCTCGCTGGCAGCTTGGGTGCGGGAGCCACCCCCGGCCGTTCGGCCCTTTTGGAGCCCGGTGCCGGGAAAAAATGCCAAAAAGTGAAAGACAGGTGCTTTTGAGGCTGGAGTGGCCAGCAAAGCCCGCAGCCCCCAAGTCTGGGCGGCAATGCGTGCAGTTCCCAGAGAGGTTCGAAAAAAGCCCCAGTTGTTCTCGCTGGCACCTTGGGTGCGGGAGCCACCCCCGGCCGTTCGGCCCTTTCGGAGCCCGGTGCCGGGAAAAAATGCCAAAAAGTGAAAGACAGGTGGTTTTGAGGCTGGAGTGGCCAGCAAAGCCCGCAGCCCCAAAGTCTGGGCGGCAATGTGTGCAGTTCCCAGAGAGGTTCGAAAAAAGCCCCAGTTGTTCTCGCTGGCACCTTGGGTGCGGGAGCCACCCCCGGCCGTTCGGCCCTTTTGGAGCCCGGTGCCGGGAAAAAATGCCAAAAAGTGAAAGACAGGTGCTTTTGAGGCTGGAGTGGCCAGCAAAGCCCGCAGCCCCAAAGTCTGGGCGGCAATGCGTGCAGTTCCCAGAGAGGTTCGAAAAAAGCCCTAGTTGTTCTCGCTGGCACCTTGGGTGTGGGAGCCACCCCCGGCCGTTCGGCCCTTTTGGAGCCCGGTACTTGCTAAAAATGCCAAAAAGTGCAAGACAGGTGCTTTTGAGGCTGGAGTGGCCAGCAAAGCCCGCAGCCCCAAAGTCTGGGCGGCAATGCGTGCAGTTCCCAGAGAGGTTCGAAAGAAGCCCTAGATGTTCTCGCTGGCACCTTGGGTGCGGGAGCCACCCCCGGCCGTTCGGCCCTTTTGGAGCCCGGTGCCGGGAAAAAATGCCAAAAAGTGAAAGACAGGTGCTTTTGAGGCTGGAGTGGCCAGCAAAGCCCGCAGCCCCAAAGTCTGGGCGGCAATGCGTGCAGTTCCCAGAGAGGTTCGAAAAAAGCCCCAGTTGTTCTCGCTGGCACCTTGGGTGCGGGAGCCACCCCCGGCCGTTCGGCCCTTTTGGAGCCCGGTGCCGGGAACAAATGCAAAAAAGTGAAAGAGAGGTGCTTTTGAGGCTGGAGTGGCCAGCAAAGCCCGCAGCCCCAAAGTCTGGGCGGCAATGCGTGCAGTTCCCAGAGAGGTTCGAAAAAAGCCCTAGTTGTTCTCGCTGGCACCTTGGGTGCGGGAGCCAGCCCCGGCCGTTCGGCCCTTTTGGAGCCCGGTGCCGGGAAAAAATGCCAAAAAGTGAAAGACAGGTGCTTTTGAGGCTGGAGTGGCCAGCAAAGCCCGCAGCCCCAAAGTCTGGGCGGCAATGCGTGCAGTTCCCAGAGAGGTTCGAAAAAAGCCCCAGTTGTTCTCGCTGGCACCTTGGGTGCGGGAGCCACCCCCGGCCGTTCGGCCCTTTTGGAGCCCGGTGCTTGCAAAAAATGCCAAAAAGTGAAAGACAGGTGGTTTTGAGGCTGGAGTGGCCAGCAAAGCCCGCATCCCCAAAGTCTGGGCGGCAATGCATGCAGTTCCCAGAGAGGTTCGAAAAAAGCCCCAGTTGTTCTCGCTGGCACCTTGGGTGCGGGAGCCACCCCCGGCCGTTCGGCCCTTTTGGAGCCCGGTGCCGGGAAAAAATGCCAAAAAGTGAAAGACAGGTGCTTTTGAGGCTGGAGTGGCCAGCAAAGCCCGCAGCCCCAAAGTCTGGGCGGCAATGCGTGCAGTTCCCAGAGAGGTTCGAAAAAAGCCCCAGTTGTTCTCGCTGGCACCTTGGGTGCGGGAGCCACCCCCGGCCGTTCGGCCCTTTTGGAGCCCGGTGCTTGCAAAAAATGCCAAAAAGTGAAAGACAGGTGGTTTTGAGGCTGGAGTGGCCAGCAAAGCCCGCATCCCCAAAGTCTGGGCGGCAATGCATGCAGTTCCCAGAGAGGTTCGAAAAAAGCCCCAGTTGTTCTCGCTGGCACCTTGGGTGCGGGAGCCACCCCCGGCCGTTCGGCCCTTTTGGAGCCCGGTGCCGGGAAAAAATGCAAAAAAGTGCAAGAGAGGTGCTTTTGAGGCTGGAGTGGCCAGCAAAGCCCGCAGCCCCAAAGTCTGGGCGGCAATGCGTGCAGTTCCCAGAGAGGTTCGAAAAAAGCCCCAGTTGTTCTCGCTGGCACCTTGGGTGCGGGAGCCACCCCCGGCCGTTCGGCCCTTTTGGAGCCCGGTGCCGGGAAAAAATGCCAAAAAGTGAAAGACAGGTGCTTTTGAGGCTGGAGTGGCCAGCAAAGCCCGCAGCCCCAAAGTCTGGGCGGCAATGCGTGCAGTTCCCAGAGAGGTTCGAAAAAAGCCCCAGTTGTTCTCGCTGGCACCTTGGGTGCGGGAGCCACCCCCGGCCGTTCGGCCCTTTTGGAGCCCGGTGCCGGGAAAAAATGCAAAAAAGTGAAAGACAGGTGGTTTTGAGGCTGGAGTGGCCAGCAAAGCCCGCAGCCCCAAAGTCTGGGCGGCAATGCGTGCAGTTCCCAGAGAGGTTCGAAAAAAGCCCCAGTTGTTCTCGCTGGCACCTTGGGTGCGGGAGCCACCCCCGGCCGTTCGGCCCTTTTGGAGCCCGGTGCCGGGAAAAAATGCCAAAAAGTGAAAGACAGGTGCTTTTGAGGCTGGAGTGGCCAGCAAAGCCCGCAGCCCCCAAGTCTGGGCGGCAATGCGTGCAGTTCCCAGAGAGGTTCGAAAAAAGCCCTAGTTGTTCTCGCTGGCACCTTGGGTGCGGGAGCCACCCCCGGCCGTTCGGCCCTTTTGGAGCCCGGTGCCGGGAAAAAATGCAGAAAAGTGAAAGATAGGTGGTTTTGAGGCTGGAGTGGCCAGCAAAGCCCGCAGCCCCAAAGTCTGGGCGGCAATGCGTGCAGTTCCCAGAGAGGTTCGAAAAAAGCCCTAGTTGTTCTCGCTGGCAGCTTGGGTGCGGGAGCCACCCCCGGCCGTTCGGCCCTTTTGGAGCCCGGTGCCGGGAAAAAATGCCAAAAAGTGAAAGACAGGTGCTTTTGAGGCTGGAGTGGCCAGCAAAGCCCGCAGCCCCCAAGTCTGGGCGGCAATGCGTGCAGTTCCCAGAGAGGTTCGAAAAAAGCCCCAGTTGTTCTCGCTGGCACCTTGGGTGCGGGAGCCACCCCCGGCCGTTCGGCCCTTTCGGAGCCCGGTGCCGGGAAAAAATGCCAAAAAGTGAAAGACAGGTGGTTTTGAGGCTGGAGTGGCCAGCAAAGCCCGCAGCCCCAAAGTCTGGGCGGCAATGTGTGCAGTTCCCAGAGAGGTTCGAAAAAAGCCCCAGTTGTTCTCGCTGGCACCTTGGGTGCGGGAGCCACCCCCGGCCGTTCGGCCCTTTTGGAGCCCGGTGCCGGGAAAAAATGCCAAAAAGTGAAAGACAGGTGCTTTTGAGGCTGGAGTGGCCAGCAAAGCCCGCAGCCCCAAAGTCTGGGCGGCAATGCGTGCAGTTCCCAGAGAGGTTCGAAAAAAGCCCTAGTTGTTCTCGCTGGCACCTTGGGTGTGGGAGCCACCCCCGGCCGTTCGGCCCTTTTGGAGCCCGGTACTTGCTAAAAATGCCAAAAAGTGCAAGACAGGTGCTTTTGAGGCTGGAGTGGCCAGCAAAGCCCGCAGCCCCAAAGTCTGGGCGGCAATGCGTGCAGTTCCCAGAGAGGTTCGAAAGAAGCCCTAGATGTTCTCGCTGGCACCTTGGGTGCGGGAGCCACCCCCGGCCGTTCGGCCCTTTTGGAGCCCGGTGCCGGGAAAAAATGCCAAAAAGTGAAAGACAGGTGCTTTTGAGGCTGGAGTGGCCAGCAAAGCCCGCAGCCCCAAAGTCTGGGCGGCAATGCGTGCAGTTCCCAGAGAGGTTCGAAAAAAGCCCCAGTTGTTCTCGCTGGCACCTTGGGTGCGGGAGCCACCCCCGGCCGTTCGGCCCTTTTGGAGCCCGGTGCCGGGAAAAAATGCCAAAAAGTGAAAGACAGGTGCTTTTGAGGCTGGAGTGGCCAGCAAAGCCCGCAGCCCCCAAGTCTGGGCGGCAATGCGTGCAGTTCCCAGAGAGGTTCGAAAAAAGCCCTAGTTGTTCTCGCTGGCACCTTGGGTGCGGGAGCCACCCCCGGCCGTTCGGCCCTTTTGGAGCCCGGTGCCGGGAAAAAATGCCAAAAAGTGAAAGACAGGTGCTTTTGAGGCTGGAGTGGCCAGCAAAGCCCGCAGCCCCAAAGTCTGGGCGGCAATGCGTGCAGTTCCCAGAGAGGTTCGAAAAAAGCCCTAGTTGTTCTCGCTGGCACCTTGGTTGCGGGAGCCACCCCCGGCCGTTCGGCCCTTTTGGAGCCCGGTGCCGGGAAAAAATGCCAAAAAGTGAAAGACAGGTGCTTTTGAGGCTGGAGTGGCCAGCAAAGCCCGCAGCCCCAAAGTCTGGGTGGCAATGCGTGCAGTTCCCAGAGAGGTTCGAAAAAAGCCCCAGTTGTTCTCGCTGGCACCTTGGGTGCGGGAGCCACCCCCGGCCGTTCGGCCCTTTTGGAGCCCGGTGCCGGGAAAAAATGCCAAAAAGTGAAAGACAGGTGGTTTTGAGGCTGGAGTGGCCAGCAAAGCCCGCAGCCCCAAAGTCTGGGCGGCAATGTGTGCAGTTCCCAGAGAGGTTCGAAAAAAGCCCCAGTTGTTCTCGCTGGCACCTTGGGTGCGGGAGCCACCCCCGGCCGTTCGGCCCTTTTGGAGCCCGGTGCCGGGAAAAAATGCAAAAAAGTGAAAGACAGGTGCTTTTGAGGCTGGAGTGGCCAGCAAAGCCCGCAGCCCCAAAGTCTGGGCGGCAATGCGTGCAGTTCCCAGAGAGGTTCGAAAAAAGCCCTAGATGTTCTCGCTGGCACCTTGGGTGCGGGAGCCACCCCCGGCCGTTCGGCCCTTTTGGAGCCCGGTGCTTGCAAAAAATGCCAAAAAGTGAAAGACAGGTGCTTTTGAGGCTGGAGTGGCCAGCAAAGCCCGCAGCCCCAAAGTCTGGGCGGCAATGCGTGCAGTTCCCAGAGAGGTTCGAAAAAAGCCCCAGTTGTTCTCGCTGGCACCTTGGGTGCGGGAGCCACCCCCGGCCGTTCGGCCCTTTTGGAGCCCGGTGCCGGGAAAAAATGCCAAAAAGTGAAAGACAGGTGGTTTTGAGGCTGGAGTGGCCAGCAAAGCCCGCAGCCCCAAAGTCTGGGCGGCAATGCGTGCAGTTCCCAGAGAGGTTCGAAAAAAGCCCCAGTTGTTCTCGCTGGCACCTTGGGTGCGGGAGCCACCCCCGGCCGTTCGGCCCTTTCGGAGCCCGGTGCCGGGAACAAATGCAAAACAGTGAAAGACAGGTGCTTTTGAGGCTGGAGTGGCCAGCAAAGCCCGCAGCCCCAAAGTCTGGGCGGCAATGCGTGCAGTTCCCAGAGAGGTTCGAAAAAAGCCCTAGTTGTTCTCGCTGGCACCTCGGGTGCGGGAGCCACCCCCGGCCGTTCGGCCCTTTTGGAGCCCGGTGCCGGGAACAAATGCAAAACAGTGAAAGACAGGTGCTTTTGAGGCTGGAGTGGCCAGCAAAGCCCGCAGCCCCAAAGTCTGGGCGGCAATGCGTGCAGTTCCCAGAGAGGTTCGAAAAAAGCCCCAGTTGTTCTCGCTGGCACCTTGGGTGCGGGAGCCACCCCCGGCCGTTCGGCCCTTTTGGAGCCCGGTGCCGGGAAAAAATGCCAAAAAGTGAAAGACAGGTGGTTTTGAGGCTGGAGTGGCCAGCAAAGCCCGCAGCCCCAAAGTCTGGGCGGCAATGCGTGCAGTTCCCAGAGAGGTTCGAAAAAAGCCCCAGTTGTTCTCGCTGGCACCTTGGGTGCGGGAGCCACCCCCGGCCGTTCGGCCCTTTTGGAGCCCGGTGCCGGGAAAAAATGCCAAAAAGTGAAAGACAGGTGCTTTTGAGGCTGGAGTGGCCAGCAAAGCCCGCAGCCCCAAAGTCTGGGCGGCAATGCGTGCAGTTCCCAGAGAGGTTCGAAAAAAGCCCTAGATGTTCTCGCTGGCACCTTGGGTGCGGGAGCCACCCCCGGCCGTTCGGCCCTTTTGGAGCCCGGTGCCGGGAAAAAATGCCAAAAAGTGAAAGACAGGTGCTTTTGAGGCTGGAGTGGCCAGCAAAGCCCGCAGCCCCCAAGTCTGGGCGGCAATGCGTGCAGTTCCCAGAGAGGTTCGAAAAAAGCCCCAGTTGTTCTCGCTGGCACCTTGGGTGCGGGAGCCACCCCCGGCCGTTCGGCCCTTTTGGAGCCCGGTGCTTGCAAAAAATGCCAAAAAGTGCAAGACAGGTGCTTTTGAGGCTGGAGTGGCCAGCAAAGCCCGCAGCCCCAAAGTCTGGGCGGCAATGCGTGCAGTTCCCAGAGAGGTTCGAAAAAAGCCCCAGTTGTTCTCGCTGGCACCTTGGGTGCGGGAGCCACCCCCGGCCGTTCGGCCCTTTTGGAGCCCGGTGCTTGCAAAAAATGCCAAAAAGTGAAAGACAGGTGGTTTTGAGGCTGGAGTGGCCAGCAAAGCCCGCAGCCCCAAAGTCTGGGCGGCAATGCGTGCAGTTCCCAGAGAGGTTCGAAAAAAGCCCTAGTTGTTCTCGCTGGCAGCTTGGGTGCAGGAGCCACCCCCGGCCGTTCGGCCCTTTTGGAGCCCGGTGCCGGGAACAAATGCAAAAAAGTGCAAGACAGGTGCTTTTGAGGCTGGAGTGGCCAGCAAAGCCCGCAGCCCCAAAGTCTGGGCGGCAATGCGTGCAGTTCCCAGAGAGGTTCGAAAAAAGCCCTAGTTGTTCTCGCTGGCACCTTGGGTGCGGGAGCCACCCCCGGCCGTTCGGCCCTTTTGGAGCCCGGTGCCGGGAAAAAATGCCAAAAAGTGAAAGACAGGTGGTTTTGAGGCTGGAGTGGCCAGCAAAGCCCGCAGCCCCAAAGTCTGGGCGGCAATGCGTGCAGTTCCCAGAGAGGTTCGAAAAAAGCCCTAGTTGTTCTCGCTGGCACCTTGGGTGCGGGAGCCACCCCCGGCCGTTCGGCCCTTTTGGAGCCCGGTGCTTGCAAAAAATGCCAAAAAGTGAAAGACAGGTGGTTTTGAGGCTGGAGTGGCCAGCAAAGCCCGCAGCCCCAAAGTCTGGGCGGCAATGCGTGCAGTTCCCAGAGAGGTTCGAAAAAAGCCCCAGTTGTTCTCGCTGGCACCTTGGGTGCGGGAGCCACCCCCGGCCGTTCGGCCCTTTCGGAGCCCGGTGCCGGGAAAAAATGCCAAAAAGTGAAAGACAGGTGCTTTTGAGGCTGGAGTGGCCAGCAAAGCCCGCAGCCCCAAAGTCTGGGCGGCAATGCGTGCAGTTCCCAGAGAGGTTCGAAAAAAGCCCCAGTTGTTCTCGCTGGCACCTTGGGTGCGGGAGCCACCCCCGGCCGTTCGGCCCTTTTGGAGCCCGGTGCCGGGAAAAAATGCCAAAAAGTGAAAGACAGGTGCTTTTGAGGCTGGAGTGGCCAGCAAAGCCCGCAGCCCCAAAGTCTGGGCGGCAATGCGTGCAGTTCCCAGAGAGGTTCGAAAAAAGCCCTAGATGTTCTCGCTGGCACCTTGGGTGCGGGAGCCACCCCCGGCCGTTCGGCCCTTTTGGAGCCCGGTGCCGGGAACAAATGCAGAAAAGTGCAAGACAGGTGCTTTTGAGGCTGGAGTGGCCAGCAAAGCCCGCAGCCCCAAAGTCTGGGCGGCAATGCGTGCAGTTCCCAGAGAGGTTCGAAAAAAGCCCTAGTTGTTCTCGCTGGCACCTCGGGTGCGGGAGCCACCCCCGGCCGTTCGGCCCTTTTGGAGCCCGGTGCCGGGAACAAATGCAAAAAAGTGCAAGACAGGTGCTTTTGAGGCTGGAGTGGCCAGCAAAGCCCGCAGCCCCAAAGTCTGGGCGGCAATGCGTGCAGTTCCCAGAGAGGTTCGAAAAAAGCCCCAGTTGTTCTCGCTGGCACCTTGGGTGCGGGAGCCACCCCCGGCCGTTCGGCCCTTTTGGAGCCCGGTGCCGGGAACAAATGCCAAAAAGTGAAAGACAGGTGCTTTTGAGGCTGGAGTGGCCAGCAAAGCCCGCAGCCCCAAAGTCTGGGCGGCAATGCGTGCAGTTCCCAGAGAGGTTCGAAAAAAGCCCCAGTTGTTCTCGCTGGCACCTTGGGTGCGGGAGCCACCCCCGGCCGTTCGGCCCTTTTGGAGCCCGGTGCCGGGAACAAATGCCAAAAAGTGAAAGACAGGTGCTTTTGAGGCTGGAGTGGCCAGCAAAGCCCGCAGCCCCAAAGTCTGGGCGGCAATGCGTGCAGTTCCCAGAGAGGTTCGAAAAAAGCCCCAGTTGTTCTCGCTGGCACCTTGGGTGCGGGAGCCACCCCCGGCCGTTCGGCCCTTTTGGAGCCCGGTGCTTGCAAAAAATGCCAAAAAGTGAAAGACAGGTGCTTTTGAGGCTGGAGTGGCCAGCAAAGCCCGCAGCCCCAAAGTCTGGGCGGCAATGCGTGCAGTTCCCAGAGAGGTTCGAAAAAAGCCCCAGTTGTTCTCGCTGGCACCTTGGGTGCGGGAGCCACCCCCGGCCGTTCGGCCCTTTTGGAGCCCGGTGCCGGGAAAAAATGCCAAAAAGTGAAAGACAGGTGCTTTTGAGGCTGGAGTGGCCAGCAAAGCCCGCAGCCCCAAAGTCTGGGCGGCAATGCGTGCAGTTCCCAGAGAGGTTCGAAAAAAGCCCCAGTTGTTCTCGCTGGCACCTTGGGTGCGGGAGCCACCCCCGGCCGTTCGGCCCTTTTGGAGCCCGGTGCTTGCAAAAAATGCCAAAAAGTGAAAGACAGGTGCTTTTGAGGCTGGAGTGGCCAGCAAAGCCCGCAGCCCCAAAGTCTGGGCGGCAATGCATGCAGTTCCCAGAGAGGTTCGAAAAAAGCCCTAGTTGTTCTCGCTGGCACCTTGGGTGCGGGAGCCACCCCCGGCCGTTCGGCCCTTTCGGAGCCCGGTGCCGGGAACAAATGCAAAACAGTGAAAGACAGGTGCTTTTGAGGCTGGAGTGGCCAGCAAAGCCCGCAGCCCCAAAGTCTGGGCGGCAATGCGTGCAGTTCCCAGAGAGGTTCGAAAAAAGCCCTAGTTGTTCTCGCTGGCACCTTGGGTGCGGGAGCCACCCCCGGCCGTTCGGCCCTTTTGGAGCCCGGTGCCGGGAACAAATGCAAAAAAGTGCAAGACAGGTGCTTTTGAGGCTGGAGTGGCCAGCAAAGCCCGCAGCCCCAAAGTCTGGGCGGCAATGCGTGCAGTTCCCAGAGAGGTTTGAAAAAAGCCCCAGTTGTTCTCGCTGGCACCTTGGGTGCGGGAGCCACCCCCGGCCGTTCGGCCCTTTTGGAGCCCGGTGCTTGCAAAAAATGCCAAAAAGTGCAAGACAGGTGCTTTTGAGGCTGGAGTGGCCAGCAAAGCCCGCAGCCCCAAAGTCTGGGCGGCAATGCGTGCAGTTCCCAGAGAGGTTCGAAAAAAGCCCCAGTTGTTCTCGCTGGCACCTTGGGTGCGGGAGCCACCCCCGGCCGTTCGGCCCTTTTGGAGCCCGGTGCCGGGAACAAATGCAAAACAGTGAAAGACAGGTGCTTTTGAGGCTGGAGTGGCCAGCAAAGCCCGCAGCCCCAAAGTCTGGGCGGCAATGCGTGCAGTTCCCAGAGAGGTTCGAAAAAAGCCCCAGTTGTTCTCACTGGCACCTTGGGTGCGGGAGCCACCCCCGGCCGTTCGGCCCTTTTGGAGCCCGGTGCTTGCAAAAAATGCCAAAAAGTGAAAGACAGGTGGTTTTGAGGCTGGAGTGGCCAGCAAAGCCCGCAGCCCCAAAGTCTGGGCGGCAATGCGTGCAGTTCCCAGAGAGGTTCGAAAAAAGCCCTAGTTGTTCTCGCTGGCAGCTTGGGTGCGGGAGCCACCCCCGGCCGTTCGGCCCTTTTGGAGCCCGGTGCCGGGAACAAATGCAAAAAAGTGCAAGACAGGTGCTTTTGAGGCTGGAGTGGCCAGCAAAGCCCGCAGCCCCAAAGTCTGGGCGGCAATGCGTGCAGTTCCCAGAGAGGTTCGAAAAAAGCCCCAGTTGTTCTCGCTGGCACCTTGGGTGCGGGAGCCACCCCCGGCCGTTCGGCCCTTTTGGAGCCCGGTGCCGGGAAAAAATGCCAAAAAGTGAAAGACAGGTGCTTTTGAGGCTGGAGTGGCCAGCAAAGCCCGCAGCCCCAAAGTCTGGGCGGCAATGCGTGCAGTTCCCAGAGAGGTTTGAAAAAAGCCCTAGTTGTTCTCGCTGGCACCTTGGGTGCGGGAGCCACCCCCGGCCGTTCGGCCCTTTTGGAGCCCGGTGCCGGGAAAAAATGCCAAAAAGTGAAAGACAGGTGCTTTTGAGGCTGGAGTGGCCAGCAAAGCCCGCAGCCCCAAAGTCTGGGCGGCAATGCGTGCAGTTCCCAGAGAGGTTCGAAAAAAGCCCCAGTTGTTCTCGCTGGCACCTTGGGTGCGGGAGCCACCCCCGGCCGTTCGGCCCTTTTGGAGCCCGGTGCTTGCAAAAAATGCCAAAAAGTGAAAGACAGGTGCTTTTGAGGCTGGAGTGGCCAGCAAAGCCCGCAGCCCCAAAGTCTGGGCGGCAATGCATGCAGTTCCCAGAGAGGTTCGAAAAAAGCCCCAGTTGTTCTCGCTGGCACCTTGGGTGCGGGAGCCACCCCCGGCCGTTCGGCCCTTTTGGAGCCCGGTGCCGGGAAAAAATGCCAAAAAGTGAAAGACAGGTGCTTTTGAGGCTGGAGTGGCCAGCAAAGCCCGCAGCCCCAAAGTCTGGGCGGCAATGCGTGCAGTTCCCAGAGAGGTTTGAAAAAAGCCCTAGTTGTTCTCGCTGGCACCTTGGGTGCGGGAGCCACCCCCGGCCGTTCGGCCCTTTTGGAGCCCGGTGCCGGGAAAAAATGCCAAAAAGTGAAAGACAGGTGGTTTTGAGGCTGGAGTGGCCAGCAAAGCCCGCAGCCCCAAAGTCTGGGCGGCAATGCGTGCAGTTCCCAGAGAGGTTCGAAAAAAGCCCCAGTTGTTCTCGCTGGCACCTTGGGTGCGGGAGCCACCCCCGGCCGTTCGGCCCTTTCGGAGCCCGGTGCCGGGAACAAATGCAAAACAGTGAAAGACAGGTGCTTTTGAGGCTGGAGTGGCCAGCAAAGCCCGCAGCCCCAAAGTCTGGGCGGCAATGCGTGCAGTTCCCAGAGAGGTTCGAAAAAAGCCCCAGTTGTTCTCGCTGGCACCTTGGGTGCGGGAGCCACCCCCGGCCGTTCGGCCCTTTTGGAGCCCGGTGCCGGGAAAAAATGCCAAAAAGTGAAAGACAGGTGCTTTTGAGGCTGGAGTGGCCAGCAAAGCCCGCATCCCCAAAGTCTGGGCGGCAATGCATGCAGTTCCCAGAGAGGTTCGAAAAAAGCCCCAGTTGTTCTCGCTGGCACCTTGGGTGCGGGAGCCACCCCCGGCCGTTCGGCCCTTTTGGAGCCCGGTGCCGGGAAAAAATGCCAAAAAGTGAAAGACAGGTGCTTTTGAGGCTGGAGTGGCCAGCAAAGCCCGCAGCCCCAAAGTCTGGGCGGCAATGCGTGCAGTTCCCAGAGAGGTTCGAAAAAAGCCCCAGTTGTTCTCGCTGGCACCTTGGGTGCGGGAGCCACCCCCGGCCGTTCGGCCCTTTTGGAGCCCGGTGCTTGCAAAAAATGCCAAAAAGTGAAAGACAGGTGGTTTTGAGGCTGGAGTGGCCAGCAAAGCCCGCATCCCCAAAGTCTGGGCGGCAATGCATGCAGTTCCCAGAGAGGTTCGAAAAAAGCCCCAGTTGTTCTCGCTGGCACCTTGGGTGCGGGAGCCACCCCCGGCCGTTCGGCCCTTTTGGAGCCCGGTGCCGGGAAAAAATGCAAAAAAGTGAAAGACAGGTGCTTTTGAGGCTGGAGTGGCCAGCAAAGCCCGCAGCCCCAAAGTCTGGGCGGCAATGCGTGCAGTTCCCAGAGAGGTTCGAAAAAAGCCCCAGTTGTTCTCGCTGGCACCTTGGGTGCGGGAGCCACCCCCGGCCGTTCGGCCCTTTTGGAGCCCGGTGCTTGCAAAAAATGCCAAAAAGTGAAAGACAGGTGGTTTTGAGGCTGGAGTGGCCAGCAAAGCCCGCATCCCCAAAGTCTGGGCGGCAATGCATGCAGTTCCCAGAGAGGTTCGAAAAAAGCCCCAGTTGTTCTCGCTGGCACCTTGGGTGCGGGAGCCACCCCCGGCCGTTCGGCCCTTTTGGAGCCCGGTGCCGGGAAAAAATGCAAAAAAGTGCAAGAGAGGTGCTTTTGAGGCTGGAGTGGCCAGCAAAGCCCGCAGCCCCAAAGTCTGGGCGGCAATGCGTGCAGTTCCCAGAGAGGTTCGAAAAAAGCCCCAGTTGTTCTCGCTGGCACCTTGGGTGCGGGAGCCACCCCCGGCCGTTCGGCCCTTTTGGAGCCCGGTGCCGGGAAAAAATGCCAAAAAGTGAAAGACAGGTGCTTTTGAGGCTGGAGTGGCCAGCAAAGCCCGCAGCCCCAAAGTCTGGGCGGCAATGCGTGCAGTTCCCAGAGAGGTTCGAAAAAAGCCCCAGTTGTTCTCGCTGGCACCTTGGGTGCGGGAGCCACCCCCGGCCGTTCGGCCCTTTTGGAGCCCGGTGCTTGCAAAAAATGCCAAAAAGTGAAAGACAGGTGGTTTTGAGGCTGGAGTGGCCAGCAAAGCCCGCATCCCCAAAGTCTGGGCGGCAATGCATGCAGTTCCCAGAGAGGTTCGAAAAAAGCCCCAGTTGTTCTCGCTGGCACCTTGGGTGCGGGAGCCACCCCCGGCCGTTCGGCCCTTTTGGAGCCCGGTGCCGGGAAAAAATGCCAAAAAGTGAAAGACAGGTGGTTTTGAGGCTGGAGTGGCCAGCAAAGCCCGCAGCCCCAAAGTCTGGGCGGCAATGCGTGCAGTTCCCAGAGAGGTTCGAAAAAAGCCCCAGTTGTTCTCGCTGGCACCTTGGGTGCGGGAGCCACCCCCGGCCGTTCGGCCCTTTTGGAGCCCGGTGCCGGGAAAAAATGCCAAAAAGTGAAAGACAGGTGCTTTTGAGGCTGGAGTGGCCAGCAAAGCCCGCAGCCCCCAAGTCTGGGCGGCAATGCGTGCAGTTCCCAGAGAGGTTCGAAAAAAGCCCTAGTTGTTCTCGCTGGCACCTTGGGTGCGGGAGCCACCCCCGGCCGTTCGGCCCTTTCGGAGCCCGGTGCCGGGAAAAAATGTCAAAAAGTGAAAGACAGGTGCTTTTGAGGCTGGAGTGGCCAGCAAAGCCCGCAGCCCCAAAGTCTGGGCGGCAATGCGTGCAGTTCCCAGAGAGGTTCGAAAAAAGCCCCAGTTGTTCTCGCTGGCACCTTGGGTGCGGGAGCCACCCCCGGCCGTTCGGCCCTTTCGGAGCCCGGTGCCGGGAAAAAATGCAAACAAGTGAAAGACAGGTGCTTTTGAGGCTGGAGTGGCCAGCAAAGCCCGCAGCCCCCAAGTCTGGGCGGCAATGCGTGCAGTTCCCAGAGAGGTTCGAAAAAAGCCCTAGTTGTTCTCGCTGGCACCTTGGGTGCGGGAGCCACCCCCGGCCGTTCGGCCCTTTCGGAGCCCGGTGCCGGGAAAAAATGCCAAAAAGTGAAAGACAGGTGCTTTTGAGGCTGGAGTGGCCAGCAAAGCCCGCAGCCCCAAAGTCTGGGCGGCAATGCGTGCAGTTCCCAGAGAGGTTCGAAAAAAGCCCCAGTTGTTCTCGCTGGCACCTTGGGTGCGGGAGCCACCCCCGGCCGTTCGGCCCTTTTGGAGCCCGGTGCCGGGAAAAAATGCAAAAAAGTGCAAGACAGGTGCTTTTGAGGCTGGAGTGGCCAGCAAAGCCCGCAGCCCCAAAGTCTGGGCGGCAATGCGTGCAGTTCCCAGAGAGGTTCGAAAAAAGCCCCAGTTGTTCTCGCTGGCACCTTGGGTGCGGGAGCCACCCCCGGCCGTTCGGCCCTTTTGGAGCCCGGTGCTTGCAAAAAATGCCAAAAAGTGAAAGACAGGTGCTTTTGAGGCTGGAGTGGCCAGCAAAGCCCGCAGCCCCAAAGTCTGGGCGGCAATGCGTGCAGTTCCCAGAGAGGTTCGAAAAAAGCCCCAGTTGTTCTCGCTGGCACCTTGGGTGCGGGAGCCACCCCCGGCCGTTCGGCCCTTTTGGAGCCCGGTGCCGGGAAAAAATGCCAAAAAGTGCAAGAGAGGTGCTTTTGAGGCTGGAGTGGCCAGCAAAGCCCGCAGCCCCCAAGTCTGGGCGGCAATGCGTGCAGTTCCCAGAGAGGTTCGAAAAAAGCCCTAGTTGTTCTCGCTGGCACCTTGGGTGCGGGAGCCACCCCCGGCCGTTTGGCCCTTTTGGAGCCCGGTGCCGGGAACAAATGCAGAAAAGTGCAAGACAGGTGCTTTTGAGGCTGGAGTGGCCAGCAAAGCCCGCAGCCCCAAAGTCTGGGCGGCAATGCGTGCAGTTCCCAGAGAGGTTCGAAAAAAGCCCTAGTTGTTCTCGCTGGCACCTTGGTTGCGGGAGCCACCCCCGGCCGTTCGGCCCTTTTGGAGCCCGGTGCCGGGAAAAAATGCCAAAAAGTGAAAGACAGGTGCTTTTGAGGCTGGAGTGGCCAGCAAAGCCCGCAGCCCCCAAGTCTGGGCGGCAATGCGTGCAGTTCCCAGAGAGGTTCGAAAAAAGCCCTAGTTGTTCTCGCTGGCACCTTGGGTGCGGGAGCCACCCCCGGCCGTTCGGCCCTTTTGGAGCCCGGTGCCGGGAAAAAATGCCAAAAAGTGAAAGACAGGTGGTTTTGAGGCTGGAGTGGCCAGCAAAGCCCGCAGGCCCAAAGTCTGGGCGGCAATGCGTGCAGTTCCCAGAGAGGTTCGAAAAAAGCCCCAGTTGTTCTCGCTGGCACCTTGGGTGTGGGAGCCACCCCCGGCCGTTCGGCCCTTTTGGAGCCCGGTGCCGGGAAAAAATGCAAAAAAGTGCAAGACAGGTGCTTTTGAGGCTGGAGTGGCCAGCAAAGCCCGCAGCCCCAAAGTCTGGGCGGCAATGCGTGCAGTTCCCAGAGAGGTTCGAAAAAAGCCCCAGTTGTTCTCGCTGGCACCTTGGGTGCGGGAGCCACCCCCGGCCGTTCGGCCCTTTTGGAGCCCGGTGCTTGCAAAAAATGCCAAAAAGTGAAAGACAGGTGGTTTTGAGGCTGGAGTGGCCAGCAAAGCCCGCAGCCCCAAAGTCTGGGCGGCAATGCGTGCAGTTCCCAGAGAGGTTCGAAAAAAGCCCCAGTTGTTCTCGCTGGCACCTTGGGTGCAGGAGCCACCCCCGGCCGTTCGGCCCTTTT
>NW_027415333.1:0-35940 GCF_964106895.1 Numenius arquata
GGTGGCAGCTGCGGACGTTCGGCATATTGGAGGCTGATGCTGGGAAAAAGTGAAAAAAAGGTGCTTTTGAGAATAGGGTGGCCAGGAAAGCCCGCAGCCCCAAAGTCTGGGTGGCAATGCAAGTAGTTCCCAGAGGCGTTCATAAAAAGCAAGGGTTGTTCTGGCTGCCACCTTGGCTGTGGGAGTCAGCTCCGGACGTTCGGCATATTGGAGGCCGGTGCTGGGGAAAAGTGAAAAAAGGTGCTTCTGGGAATAGAGTGGCCAGGAAAGCCCGCAGCCCCAAAGTCTGGGTGGCAATGCAAGTAGTTCCCAGAGGTGTTCATAAAAAGCAAGGGTTGTTCTGGCTGCCACCTTGGGTGTGGGAGCCAGGCCAGGACGTTCGGCATATTGGAGGCAGGTGCTGGGAAAAAGTGAAAAAAAGGTGCTTTTGAGGATAGGGTGGCCAGGAAAGCCCGCAGCCCCAAAGTCTGGGTGGCAATGCAAGTAGTTCCCAGAGGCGTTCATAAAAAGCAAGAGTTGTTCTGGCTGCCACCTTGGCTGTGGGAGTCAGCTGCGGACGTTCGCCATATTGGAGGCCGATGCTAGGAAAAAGTGAAAAAAAGATGCTTTTGAGAATAGAGTGGCCAGGAAAGCCCGCAGCCCCAAAGTCTGGGTGGCAATGCAAGTAGTTCCCAGAGGCGTTCATAAAAAGCAAGAGTTGTTCTGGCTGCCACCTTGGCTGTGGGAGTCAGCTGCGGACGTTCAGCATATTGGAGGCCGGTGCTGGGGAAAAGTGAAAAAAAGGTGCTTTTGAGGATAGGGTGGCCAGGAAAGCCCGCAGCCCCAAAGTCTGGGTGGCAATGCAAGTAGTTCCCAGAGGTGTTCATAAAAAGCAAGGGTTGTTCTGGCTGCCACCTTGGCTGTGGGAGTCAGCTGCGGACGTTCAGCATATTGGAGGTCGGTGCTGGGGAAAAGTGAAAAAAGGTGCTTTTGAGGATAGGGTGGCCAGGAAAGCCCGCAGCCCCAAAGTCTGGGTGGCAATGCAAGTAGTTCCCAGAGGCGTTCATAAAAAGCAAGGGTTGTTCTGGCTGCCACCTTGGCTGTGGGAGTCAGCTCCGGACGTTCGGCATATTGGAGGCTGATGCTGGGAAAAAGTGAAAAAAAGGTGCTTTTGAGAATAGAGTGGCCAGGAAAGCCCGCAGCCCCAAAGTCTGGGTGGCAATGCAAGTAGTTCCCAGAGGCATTCATAAAAAGCAAGGGTTGTTCTGGCTGCCACCTTGGCTGTGGGAGTCAGCTGCGGACGTTCGGCATATTGGAGGCCGATGCTAGGAAAAAGTGAAAAAAAGATGCTTTTGAGGATAGGGTGGCCAGGAAAGCCCGCAGCCCCAATGTCTGGGTGGCAATGCAAGTAGTTCCCAGAGGCGTTCATAAAAAGCAAGGGTTGTTCTGGCTGCCACCTTGGGTGTGGGAGCCAGGCCAGGACGTTCGGCATATTGGAGGCAGGTGCTGGGAAAAAGTGAAAAAAAGGTGCTTTTGAGGATAGGGTGGCCAGGAAAGCCCGCAGCCCCAAAGTCTGGGTGGCAATGCAAGTAGTTCCCAGAGGCGTTCATAAAAAGCAAGAGTTGTTCTGGCTGCCACCTTGGCTGTGGGAGTCAGCTCCGGACGTTCGCCATATTGGAGGCCGGTGCTGGGGAAAAGTGAAAAAAAGGTGCTTTTGAGGATAGGGTGGCCAGGAAAGCCCGCAGCCCCAAAGTCTGGGTGGCAATGCAAGTAGTTCCCAGAGGCGTTCATAAAAAGCAAGGGTTGTTCTGGCTGCCACCTTGGCTGTGGGAGTCAGCTGCGGACGTTGGGCATATTAGAGGCCGGTGCTGGGAAAAAGTGAAAAAAAGGTGCTTTTGAGGATAGGGTGGCCAGGAAAGCCCGCAGCCCCAAAGTCTGGGTGGCAATGCAAGTAGTTCCCAGAGGCGTTCATAAAAAGCAAGAGTTGTTCTGGCTGCCACCTTGGCTGTGGGAGTCAGCTCCGGACGTTCAGCATATTGGAGGCCGGTGCTGGGGAAAAGTGAAAAAAAGGTGCTTTTGAGGATAGGGTGGCCAGGAAAGCCCGCAGCCCCAAAGTCTGGGTGGCAATGCAAGTAGTTCCCAGAGGCGTTCATAAAAAGCAAGGGTTGTTCTGGCTGCCACCTTGGCTGTGGGAGTCAGCTCCGGACGTTCAGCATATTGGAGGCTGATGCTGGGAAAAAGTGAAAAAAAGGTGCTTTTGAGAATAGGGTGGCCAGGAAAGCCCGCAGCCCCAAAGTCTGGGTGGCAATGCAAGTAGTTCCCAGAGGCGTTCATAAAAAGCAAGGGTTGTTCTGGCTGCCACCTTGGCTGTGGGAGTCAGCTCCGGACGTTCAGCATATTGGAGGCCGGTGCTGGGGAAAAGTGAAAAAAGGTGCTTCTGGGAATAGAGTGGCCAGGAAAGCCCGCAGCCCCAAAGTCTGGGTGGCAATGCAAGTAGTTCCCAGAGGTGTTCATAAAAAGCAAGGGTTGTTCTGGCTGCCACCTTGGGTGTGGGAGCCAGGCCAGGACGTTCGGCATATTGGAGGCAGGTGCTGGGAAAAAGTGAAAAAAAGGTGCTTTTGAGGATAGGGTGGCCAGGAAAGCCCGCAGCCCCAAAGTCTGAGTGGCAATGCAAGTAGTTCCCAGAGGCGTTCATAAAAAGCAAGGGTTGTTCTGGCTGCCACCTTGGGTGTGGGAGCCAGGCCAGGACGTTCGGCATATTGGAGGCAGGTGCTGGGAAAAAGTGAAAAAAAGGTGCTTTTGAGGATAGGGTGGCCAGGAAAGCCCGCAGCCCCAAAGTCTGGGTGGCAATGCAAGTAGTTCCCAGAGGCGTTCATAAAAAGCAAGAGTTGTTCTGGCTGCCACCTTGGCTGTGGGAGTCAGCTCCGGACGTTCGCCATATTGGAGGCCGGTGCTGGGGAAAAGTGAAAAAAAGGTGCTTTTGAGGATAGGGTGGCCAGGAAAGCCCGCAGCCCCAAAGTCTGGGTGGCAATGCAAGTAGTTCCCAGAGGCGTTCATAAAAAGCAAGGGTTGTTCTGGCTGCCACCTTGGCTGTGGGAGTCAGCTGCGGACGTTGGGCATATTAGAGGCCGGTGCTGGGAAAAAGTGAAAAAAAGGTGCTTTTGAGGATAGGGTGGCCAGGAAAGCCCGCAGCCCCAAAGTCTGGGTGGCAATGCAAGTAGTTCCCAGAGGCGTTCATAAAAAGCAAGAGTTGTTCTGGCTGCCACCTTGGCTGTGGGAGTCAGCTCCGGACGTTCAGCATATTGGAGGCCGGTGCTGGGGAAAAGTGAAAAAAAGGTGCTTTTGAGGATAGGGTGGCCAGGAAAGCCCGCAGCCCCAAAGTCTGGGTGGCAATGCAAGTAGTTCCCAGAGGCGTTCATAAAAAGCAAGGGTTGTTCTGGCTGCCACCTTGGCTGTGGGAGTCAGCTCCGGACGTTCAGCATATTGGAGGCTGATGCTGGGAAAAAGTGAAAAAAAGGTGCTTTTGAGAATAGGGTGGCCAGGAAAGCCCGCAGCCCCAAAGTCTGGGTGGCAATGCAAGTAGTTCCCAGAGGCGTTCATAAAAAGCAAGGGTTGTTCTGGCTGCCACCTTGGCTGTGGGAGTCAGCTCCGGACGTTCAGCATATTGGAGGCCGGTGCTGGGGAAAAGTGAAAAAAGGTGCTTCTGGGAATAGAGTGGCCAGGAAAGCCCGCAGCCCCAAAGTCTGGGTGGCAATGCAAGTAGTTCCCAGAGGTGTTCATAAAAAGCAAGGGTTGTTCTGGCTGCCACCTTGGGTGTGGGAGCCAGGCCAGGACGTTCGGCATATTGGAGGCAGGTGCTGGGAAAAAGTGAAAAAAAGGTGCTTTTGAGGATAGGGTGGCCAGGAAAGCCCGCAGCCCCAAAGTCTGAGTGGCAATGCAAGTAGTTCCCAGAGGCGTTCATAAAAAGCAAGGGTTGTTCTGGCTGCCACCTTGGGTGTGGGAGCCAGGCCAGGACGTTCGGCATATTGGAGGCAGGTGCTGGGAAAAAGTGAAAAAAAGGTGCTTTTGAGGATAGGGTGGCCAGGAAAGCCCGCAGCCCCAAAGTCTGGGTGGCAATGCAAGTAGTTCCCAGAGGCGTTCATAAAAAGCAAGGGTTGTTCTGGCTGCCACCTTGGCTGTGGGAGTCAGCTCCGGACGTTCGCCATATTGGAGGCCGGTGCTGGGGAAAAGTGAAAAAAAGGTGCTTTTGAGGATAGGGTGGCCAGGAAAGCCCGCAGCCCCAAAGTCTGGGTGGCAATGCAAGTAGTTCCCAGAGGCGTTCATAAAAAGCAAGGGTTGTTCTGGCTGCCACCTTGGCTGTGGGAGTCAGCTGCGGACGTTGGGCATATTAGAGGCCGGTGCTGGGAAAAAGTGAAAAAAAGGTGCTTTTGAGGATAGGGTGGCCAGGAAAGCCCGCAGCCCCAAAGTCTGGGTGGCAATGCAAGTAGTTCCCAGAGGCGTTCATAAAAAGCAAGAGTTGTTCTGGCTGCCACCTTGGCTGTGGGAGTCAGCTGCGGACGTTCAGCATATTGGAGGCCGGTGCTGGGGAAAAGTGAAAAAAAGGTGCTTTTGAGGATAGGGTGGCCAGGAAAGCCCGCAGCCCCAAAGTCTGGGTGGCAATGCAAGTAGTTCCCAGAGGCGTTCATAAAAAGCAAGGGTTGTTCTGGCTGCCACCTTGGCTGTGGGAGTCAGCTCCGGACGTTCAGCATATTGGAGGCTGATGCTGGGAAAAAGTGAAAAAAAGGTGCTTTTGAGAATAGGGTGGCCAGGAAAGCCCGCAGCCCCAAAGTCTGGGTGGCAATGCAAGTAGTTCCCAGAGGCGTTCATAAAAAGCAAGGGTTGTTCTGGCTGCCACCTTGGCTGTGGGAGTCAGCTGCGGACGTTCGGCATATTGGAGGCTGATGCTGGGAAAAAGTGAAAAAAAGGTGCTTTTGAGAATAGGGTGGCCAGGAAAGCCCGCAGCCCCAAAGTCTGGGTGGCAATGCAAGTAGTTCCCAGAGGCGTTCATAAAAAGCAAGGGTTGTTCTGGCTGCCACCTTGGCTGTGGGAGTCAGCTCCGGACGTTCGGCATATTGGAGGCCGGTGCTGGGGAAAAGTGAAAAAAGGTGCTTCTGGGAATAGAGTGGCCAGGAAAGCCCGCAGCCCCAAAGTCTGGGTGGCAATGCAAGTAGTTCCCAGAGGTGTTCATAAAAAGCAAGAGTTGTTCTGGCTGCCACCTTGGGTGTGGGAGCCAGGCCAGGACGTTCGGCATATTGGAGGCAGGTGCTGGGAAAAAGTGAAAAAAAGGTGCTTTTGAGGATAGGGTGGCCAGGAAAGCCCGCAGCCCCAAAGTCTGGGTGGCAATGCAAGTAGTTCCCAGAGGCGTTCATAAAAAGCAAGAGTTGTTCTGGCTGCCACCTTGGCTGTGGGAGTCAGCTGCGGACGTTCGCCATATTGGAGGCCGATGCTAGGAAAAAGTGAAAAAAAGATGCTTTTGAGAATAGAGTGGCCAGGAAAGCCCGCAGCCCCAAAGTCTGGGTGGCAATGCAAGTAGTTCCCAGAGGCGTTCATAAAAAGCAAGAGTTGTTCTGGCTGCCACCTTGGCTGTGGGAGTCAGCTCCGGACGTTCGGCATATTGGAGGCCGGTGCTGGGGAAAAGTGAAAAAAAGGTGCTTTTGAGGATAGGGTGGCCAGGAAAGCCCGCAGCCCCAAAGTCTGGGTGGCAATGCAAGTAGTTCCCAGAGGTGTTCATAAAAAGCAAGGGTTGTTCTGGCTGCCACCTTGGCTGTGGGAGTCAGCTGCGGACGTTCAGCATATTGGAGGTCGGTGCTGGGGAAAAGTGAAAAAAAGGTGCTTTTGAGGATAGGGTGGCCAGGAAAGCCCGCAGCCCCAAAGTCTGGGTGGCAATGCAAGTAGTTCCCAGAGGCGTTCATAAAAAGCAAGAGTTGTTCTGGCTGCCACCTTGGGTGTGGGAGCCAGGCCAGGACGTTCGGCATATTGGAGGCCAATGCTGGGGAAAAGTGGAAAAAAGGTGCTTTTGAGGATAGGGTGGCCAGGAAAGCCCGCAGCCCCAAAGTCTGGGTGGCAATGCAAGTAGTTCCCAGAGGCGTTCATAAAAAGCAAGAGTTGTTCTGGCTGCCACCTTGGGTGTGGGAGCCAGGCCAGGACGTTCGGCATATTGGAGGCAGGTGCTGGGAAAAAGTGAAAAAAAGGTGCTTTTGAGGATAGGGTGGCCAGGAAAGCCCGCAGCCCCAAAGTCTGAGTGGCAATGCAAGTAGTTCCCAGAGGCGTTCATAAAAAGCAAGGGTTGTTCTGGCTGCCACCTTGGGTGTGGGAGCCAGGCCAGGACGTTCGGCATATTGGAGGCAGGTGCTGGGAAAAAGTGAAAAAAAGGTGCTTTTGAGGATAGGGTGGCCAGGAAAGCCCGCAGCCCCAAAGTCTGGGTGGCAATGCAAGTAGTTCCCAGAGGCGTTCATAAAAAGCAAGGGTTGTTCTGGCTGCCACCTTGGCTGTGGGAGTCAGCTCCGGACGTTCGGCATATTGGAGGCCGGTGCTGGGGAAAAGTGAAAAAAAGGTGCTTTTGAGGATAGGGTGGCCAGGAAAGCCCGCAGCCCCAAAGTCTGGGTGGCAATGCAAGTAGTTCCCAGAGGCGTTCATAAAAAGCAAGGGTTGTTCTGGCTGCCACCTTGGCTGTGGGAGTCAGCTGCGGACGTTGGGCATATTAGAGGCCGGTGCTGGGAAAAAGTGAAAAAAAGGTGCTTTTGAGGATAGGGTGGCCAGGAAAGCCCGCAGCCCCAAAGTCTGGGTGGCAATGCAAGTAGTTCCCAGAGGCGTTCATAAAAAGCAAGAGTTGTTCTGGCTGCCACCTTGGCTGTGGGAGTCAGCTCCGGACGTTCAGCATATTGGAGGCCGGTGCTGGGGAAAAGTGAAAAAAAGGTGCTTTTGAGGATAGGGTGGCCAGGAAAGCCCGCAGCCCCAAAGTCTGGGTGGCAATGCAAGTAGTTCCCAGAGGCGTTCATAAAAAGCAAGGGTTGTTCTGGCTGCCACCTTGGCTGTGGGAGTCAGCTCCGGACGTTCAGCATATTGGAGGCTGATGCTGGGAAAAAGTGAAAAAAAGGTGCTTTTGAGAATAGAGTGGCCAGGAAAGCCCGCAGCCCCAAAGTCTGGGTGGCAATGCAAGTAGTTCCCAGAGGCGTTCATAAAAAGCAAGGGTTGTTCTGGCTGCCACCTTGGCTGTGGGAGTCAGCTGCGGACGTTCGGCATATTGGAGGCTGATGCTGGGAAAAAGTGAAAAAAAGGTGCTTTTGAGAATAGGGTGGCCAGGAAAGCCCGCAGCCCCAAAGTCTGGGTGGCAATGCAAGTAGTTCCCAGAGGCGTTCATAAAAAGCAAGGGTTGTTCTGGCTGCCACCTTGGCTGTGGGAGTCAGCTCCGGACGTTCGGCATATTGGAGGCCGGTGCTGGGGAAAAGTGAAAAAAGGTGCTTCTGGGAATAGAGTGGCCAGGAAAGCCCGCAGCCCCAAAGTCTGGGTGGCAATGCAAGTAGTTCCCAGAGGTGTTCATAAAAAGCAAGAGTTGTTCTGGCTGCCACCTTGGGTGTGGGAGCCAGGCCAGGACGTTCGGCATATTGGAGGCAGGTGCTGGGAAAAAGTGAAAAAAAGGTGCTTTTGAGAATAGAGTGGCCAGGAAAGCCCGCAGCCCCAAAGTCTGGGTGGCAATGCAAGTAGTTCCCAGAGGCGTTCATAAAAAGCAAGGGTTGTTCTGGCTGCCACCTTGGCTGTGGGAGCCAGGCCAGGACGTTCGGCATATTGGAGGCAGGTGCTGGGAAAAAGTGAAAAAAAGGTGCTTTTGAGGATAGGGTGGCCAGGAAAGCCCGCAGCCCCAAAGTCTGGGTGGCAATGCAAGTAGTTCCCAGAGGCGTTCATAAAAAGCAAGAGTTGTTCTGGCTGCCACCTTGGCTGTGGGAGTCAGCTGCGGACGTTCGCCATATTGGAGGCCGATGCTAGGAAAAAGTGAAAAAAAGATGCTTTTGAGAATAGAGTGGCCAGGAAAGCCCGCAGCCCCAAAGTCTGGGTGGCAATGCAAGTAGTTCCCAGAGGCGTTCATAAAAAGCAAGAGTTGTTCTGGCTGCCACCTTGGCTGTGGGAGTCAGCTCCGGACGTTCGGCATATTGGAGGCCGGTGCTGGGGAAAAGTGAAAAAAAGGTGCTTTTGAGGATAGGGTGGCCAGGAAAGCCCGCAGCCCCAAAGTCTGGGTGGCAATGCAAGTAGTTCCCAGAGGTGTTCATAAAAAGCAAGGGTTGTTCTGGCTGCCACCTTGGCTGTGGGAGTCAGCTGCGGACGTTCAGCATATTGGAGGTCGGTGCTGGGGAAAAGTGAAAAAAAGGTGCTTTTGAGGATAGGGTGGCCAGGAAAGCCCGCAGCCCCAAAGTCTGGGTGGCAATGCAAGTAGTTCCCAGAGGCGTTCATAAAAAGCAAGGGTTGTTCTGGCTGCCACCTTGGCTGTGGGAGTCAGCTGCGGACGTTCGGCATATTGGAGGCCGATGCTAGGAAAAAGTGAAAAAAAGATGCTTTTGAGGATAGGGTGGCCAGGAAAGCCCGCAGCCCCAAAGTCTGGGTGGCAATGCAAGTAGTTCCCAGAGGCGTTCATAAAAAGCAAGAGTTGTTCTGGCTGCCACCTTGGGTGTGGGAGCCAGGCCAGGACGTTCGGCATATTGGAGGCAGGTGCTGGGAAAAAGTGAAAAAAAGGTGCTTTTGAGGATAGGGTGGCCAGGAAAGCCCGCAGCCCCAAAGTCTGGGTGGCAATGCAAGTAGTTCCCAGAGGCGTTCATAAAAAGCAAGGGTTGTTCTGGCTGCCACCTTGGCTGTGGGAGTCAGCTCCGGACGTTCGCCATATTGGAGGCCGGTGCTGGGGAAAAGTGAAAAAAAGGTGCTTTTGAGGATAGGGTGGCCAGGAAAGCCCGCAGCCCCAAAGTCTGGGTGGCAATGCAAGTAGTTCCCAGAGGCGTTCATAAAAAGCAAGGGTTGTTCTGGCTGCCACCTTGGCTGTGGGAGTCAGCTGCAGACGTTGGGCATATTAGAGGCCGGTGCTGGGAAAAAGTGAAAAAAAGGTGCTTTTGAGGATAGAGTGGCCAGGAAAGCCCGCAGCCCCAAAGTCTGGGTGGCAATGCAAGTAGTTCCCAGAGGCGTTCATAAAAAGCAAGAGTTGTTCTGGCTGCCACCTTGGCTGTGGGAGTCAGCTCCGGACGTTCAGCATATTGGAGGCCGGTGCTGGGGAAAAGTGAAAAAAAGGTGCTTTTGAGGATAGGGTGGCCAGGAAAGCCCGCAGCCCCAAAGTCTGGGTGGCAATGCAAGTAGTTCCCAGAGGCGTTCATAAAAAGCAAGGGTTGTTCTGGCTGCCACCTTGGCTGTGGGAGTCAGCTGCGGACGTTCGCCATATTGGAGGCCGGTGCTGGGAAAAAGGGAAAAAAACGTGCTTTTGAGGATAGGTTGGCCAGGAAAGCCCGCAGCCCCAAAGTCTGGGTGGCAATGCAAGTAGTTCCCAGAGGCGTTCATAAAAAGCAAGAGTTGTTCTGGCTGCCACCTTGGCTGTGGGAGTCAGCTGCGGACGTTCGGCATATTGGAGGCCAATGCTGGGGAAAAGTGGAAAAAGGTGCTTTTGAGGATAGGGTGGCCAGGAAAGCCCGCAGCCCCAAAGTCTGGGTGGCAATGCAAGTAGTTCCCAGAGGCGTTCATAAAAAGCAAGGGTTGTTCTGGCTGCCACCTTGGCTGTGGGAGTCAGCTCCGGACGTTCGGCATATTGGAGGCCGGTGCTGGGGAAAAGTGAAAAAAGATGCTTCTGGGAATAGAGTGGCCAGGAAAGCCCACAGCCCCAAAGTCTGGGTGGCAATGCAAGTAGTTCCCAGAGGTGTTCATAAAAAGCAAGGGTTGTTCTGGCTGCCACCTTGGCTGTGGGAGTCAGCTGCGGACGTTCAGCATATTGGAGGCCGGTGCTGGGGAAAAGTGAAAAAAAGGTGCTTTTGAGGATAGAGTGGCCAGGAAAGCCCGCAGCCCCAAAGTCTGGGTGGCAATGCAAGTAGTTCCCAGAGGCGTTCATAAAAAGCAAGGGTTGTTCTGGCTGCCACCTTGGCTGTGGGAGTCAGCTCCGGACGTTCAGCATATTGGAGGCTGATGCTGGGAAAAAGTGAAAAAAAGGTGCTTTTGAGAATAGAGTGGCCAGGAAAGCCCGCAGCCCCAAAGTCTGGGTGGCAATGCAAGTAGTTCCCAGAGGCGTTCATAAAAAGCAAGGGTTGTTCTGGCTGCCACCTTGGCTGTGGGAGTCAGCTCCGGACGTTCGGCATATTGGAGGCCGGTGCTGGGGAAAAGTGAAAAAAGGTGCTTCTGGGAATAGAGTGGCCAGGAAAGCCCGCAGCCCCAAAGTCTGGGTGGCAATGCAAGTAGTTCCCAGAGGTGTTCATAAAAAGCAAGGGTTGTTCTGGCTGCCACCTTGGGTGTGGGAGCCAGGCCAGGACGTTCGGCATATTGGAGGCAGGTGCTGGGAAAAAGTGAAAAAAAGGTGCTTTTGAGAATAGAGTGGCCAGGAAAGCCCGCAGCCCCAAAGTCTGGGTGGCAATGCAAGTAGTTCCCAGAGGCGTTCATAAAAAGCAAGGGTTGTTCTGGCTGCCACCTTGGCTGTGGGAGTCAGCTGCGGACGTTCAGCATATTGGAGGTCGGTGCTGGGGAAAAGTGAAAAAAAGGTGCTTTTGAGGATAGGGTGGCCAGGAAAGCCCGCAGCCCCAAAGTCTGGGTGGCAATGCAAGTAGTTCCCAGAGGCGTTCATAAAAAGCAAGGGTTGTTCTGGCTGCCACCTTGGCTGTGGGAGTCAGCTGCGGACGTTCGGCATATTGGAGGCCGATGCTAGGAAAAAGTGAAAAAAAGATGCTTTTGAGGATAGGGTGGCCAGGAAAGCCCGCAGCCCCAAAGTCTGGGTGGCAATGCAAGTAGTTCCCAGAGGCGTTCATAAAAAGCAAGAGTTGTTCTGGCTGCCACCTTGGGTGTGGGAGCCAGGCCAGGACGTTCGGCATATTGGAGGCAGGTGCTGGGAAAAAGTGAAAAAAAGGTGCTTTTGAGGATAGGGTGGCCAGGAAAGCCCGCAGCCCCAAAGTCTGGGTGGCAATGCAAGTAGTTCCCAGAGGCGTTCATAAAAAGCAAGAGTTGTTCTGGCTGCCACCTTGGCTGTGGGAGCCAGGCCAGGACGTTCGGCATATTGGAGGCCGGTGCTGGGGAAAAGTGAAAAAAAGGTGCTTTTGAGGATAGGGTGGCCAGGAAAGCCCGCAGCCCCAAAGTCTGGGTGGCAATGCAAGTAGTTCCCAGAGGCGTTCATAAAAAGCAAGAGTTGTTCTGGCTGCCACCTTGGCTGTGGGAGCCAGGCCAGGACGTTCGGCATATTGGAGGCAGGTGCTGGGAAAAAGGGAAAAAAAGGTGCTTTTGAGGATAGGGTGGCCAGGAAAGCCCGCAGCCCCAAAGTCTGGGTGGCAATGCAAGTAGTTCCCAGAGGCGTTCATAAAAAGCAAGAGTTGTTCTGGCTGCCACCTTGGCTGTGGGAGTCAGCTCCGGACGTTCAGCATATTGGAGGCCGGTGCTGGGGAAAAGTGAAAAAAAGGTGCTTTTGAGGATAGGGTGGCCAGGAAAGCCCGCAGCCCCAAAGTCTGGGTGGCAATGCAAGTAGTTCCCAGAGGCGTTCATAAAAAGCAAGGGTTGTTCTGGCTGCCACCTTGGCTGTGGGAGTCAGCTCCGGACGTTCGGCATATTGGAGGCTGATGCTGGGAAAAAGTGAAAAAAAGGTGCTTTTGAGAATAGGGTGGCCAGGAAAGCCCGCAGCTCCAAAGTCTGGGTGGCAATGCAAGTAGTTCCCAGAGGCGTTCATAAAAAGCAAGGGTTGTTCTGGCTGCCACCTTGGCTGTGGGAGTCAGCTCCGGACGTTCGGCATATTGGAGGCCGGTGCTGGGGAAAAGTGAAAAAAGGTGCTTCTGGGAATAGAGTGGCCAGGAAAGCCCGCAGCCCCAAAGTCTGGGTGGCAATGCAAGTAGTTCCCAGAGGTGTTCATAAAAAGCAAGGGTTGTTCTGGCTGCCACCTTGGCTGTGGGAGCCAGGCCAGGACGTTCGGCATATTGGAGGCAGGTGCTGGGAAAAAGTGAAAAAAAGGTGCTTTTGAGAATAGAGTGGCCAGGAAAGCCCGCAGCCCCAAAGTCTGGGTGGCAATGCAAGTAGTTCCCAGAGGCGTTCATAAAAAGCAAGGGTTGTTCTGGCTGCCACCTTGGCTGTGGGAGCCAGGCCAGGACGTTCGGCATATTGGAGGCAGGTGCTGGGAAAAAGTGAAAAAAAGGTGCTTTTGAGGATAGGGTGGCCAGGAAAGCCCGCAGCCCCAAAGTCTGGGTGGCAATGCAAGTAGTTCCCAGAGGCGTTCATAAAAAGCAAGAGTTGTTCTGGCTGCCACCTTGGCTGTGGGAGTCAGCTGCGGACGTTCGCCATATTGGAGGCCGATGCTAGGAAAAAGTGAAAAAAAGATGCTTTTGAGAATAGAGTGGCCAGGAAAGCCCGCAGCCCCAAAGTCTGGGTGGCAATGCAAGTAGTTCCCAGAGGCGTTCATAAAAAGCAAGAGTTGTTCTGGCTGCCACCTTGGCTGTGGGAGTCAGCTCCGGACGTTCGCCATATTGGAGGCCGGTGCTGGGGAAAAGTGAAAAAAAGGTGCGTTTGAGGATAGGGTGGCCAGGAAAGCCCGCAGCCCCAAAGTCTGGGTGGCAATGCAAGTAGTTCCCAGAGGTGTTCATAAAAAGCAAGGGTTGTTCTGGCTGCCACCTTGGCTGTGGGAGTCAGCTGCGGACGTTCAGCATATTGGAGGTCGGTGCTGGGGAAAAGTGAAAAAAAGGTGCTTTTGAGGATAGGGTGGCCAGGAAAGCCCGCAGCCCCAAAGTCTGGGTGGCAATGCAAGTAGTTCCCAGAGGCGTTCATAAAAAGCAAGAGTTGTTCTGGCTGCCACCTTGGCTGTGGGAGTCAGCTCCGGACGTTCAGCATATTGGAGGCTGATGCTGGGAAAAAGTGAAAAAAAGGTGCTTTTGAGAATAGGGTGGCCAGGAAAGCCCGCAGCCCCAAAGTCTGGGTGGCAATGCAAGTAGTTCCCAGAGGCGTTCATAAAAAGCAAGGGTTGTTCTGGCTGCCACCTTGGCTGTGGGAGTCAGCTCCGGACGTTCGGCATATTGGAGGCCGGTGCTGGGGAAAAGTGAAAAAAGGTGCTTCTGGGAATAGAGTGGCCAGGAAAGCCCGCAGCCCCAAAGTCTGGGTGGCAATGCAAGTAGTTCCCAGAGGCGTTCATAAAAAGCAAGGGTTGTTCTGGCTGCCACCTTGGCTGTGGGAGCCAGGCCAGGACGTTCGGCATATTGGAGGCAGGTGCTGGGAAAAAGTGAAAAAAAGGTGCTTTTGAGGATAGGGTGGCCAGGAAAGCCCGCAGCCCCAAAGTCTGGGTGGCAATGCAAGTAGTTCCCAGAGGCGTTCATAAAAAGCAAGAGTTGTTCTGGCTGCCACCTTGGCTGTGGGAGTCAGCTGCGGACGTTCGCCATATTGGAGGCCGATGCTAGGAAAAAGTGAAAAAAAGATGCTTTTGAGAATAGAGTGGCCAGGAAAGCCCGCAGCCCCAAAGTCTGGGTGGCAATGCAAGTAGTTCCCAGAGGCGTTCATAAAAAGCAAGAGTTGTTCTGGCTGCCACCTTGGCTGTGGGAGTCAGCTCCGGACGTTCGCCATATTGGAGGCCGGTGCTGGGGAAAAGTGAAAAAAAGGTGCTTTTGCGGATAGGGTGGCCAGGAAAGCCCGCAGCCCCAAAGTCTGGGTGGCAATGCAAGTAGTTCCCAGAGGTGTTCATAAAAAGCAAGGGTTGTTCTGGCTGCCACCTTGGCTGTGGGAGTCAGCTGCGGACGTTCAGCATATTGGAGGTCGGTGCTGGGGAAAAGTGAAAAAAAGGTGCTTTTGAGGATAGGGTGGCCAGGAAAGCCCGCAGCCCCAAAGTCTGGGTGGCAATGCAAGTAGTTCCCAGAGGCGTTCATAAAAAGCAAGGGTTGTTCTGGCTGCCACCTTGGCTGTGGGAGTCAGCTGCGGACGTTCGGCATATTGGAGGCCGATGCTAGGAAAAAGTGAAAAAAAGATGCTTTTGAGGATAGGGTGGCCAGGAAAGCCCGCAGCCCCAAAGTCTGGGTGGCAATGCAAGTAGTTCCCAGAGGCGTTCATAAAAAGCAAGAGTTGTTCTGGCTGCCACCTTGGCTGTGGGAGTCAGCTCCGGACGTTCGCCATATTGGAGGCCGGTGCTGGGGAAAAGTGAAAAAAAGGTGCTTTTGAGGATAGGGTGGCCAGGAAAGCCCGCAGCCCCAAAGTCTGGGTGGCAATGCAAGTAGTTCCCAGAGGCGTTCATAAAAAGCAAGGGTTGTTCTGGCTGCCACCTTGGCTGTGGGAGTCAGCTGCAGACGTTGGGCATATTAGAGGCCGGTGCTGGGAAAAAGTGAAAAAAAGGTGCTTTTGAGGATAGAGTGGCCAGGAAAGCCCGCAGCCCCAAAGTCTGGGTGGCAATGCAAGTAGTTCCCAGAGGCGTTCATAAAAAGCAAGGGTTGTTCTGGCTGCCACCTTGGCTGTGGGAGTCAGCTGCGGACGTTCGCCATATTGGAGGCCGGTGCTGGGAAAAAGGGAAAAAAACGTGCTTTTGAGGATAGGTTGGCCAGGAAAGCCCGCAGCCCCAAAGTCTGGGTGGCAATGCAAGTAGTTCCCAGAGGCGTTCATAAAAAGCAAGAGTTGTTCTGGCTGCCACCTTGGGTGTGGGAGTCAGCTGCGGACGTTCGGCATATTGGAGGCCAAAGCTGGGGAAAAGTGGAAAAAGGTGCTTTTGAGGATAGGGTGGCCAGGAAAGCCCGCAGCCCCAAAGTCTGGGTGGCAATGCAAGTAGTTCCCAGAGGCGTTCATAAAAAGCAAGGGTTGTTCTGGCTGCCACCTTGGCTGTGGGAGTCAGCCCCGGACGTTCGGCATATTGGAGGCCGGTGCTGGGGAAAAGTGAAAAAAGATGCTTCTGGGAATAGAGTGGCCAGGAAAGCCCACAGCCCCAAAGTCTGGGTGGCAATGTAAGTAGTTCCCAGAGGTGTTCATAAAAAGCAAGGGTTGTTCTGGCTGCCACCTTGGCTGTGGGAGTCAGCTGCGGACGTTCAGCATATTGGAGGCCGGTGCTGGGGAAAAGTGAAAAAAAGGTGCTTTTGAGGATAGAGTGGCCAGGAAAGCCCGCAGCCCCAAAGTCTGGGTGGCAATGCAAGTAGTTCCCAGAGGCGTTCATAAAAAGCAAGGGTTGTTCTGGCTGCCACCTTGGCTGTGGGAGTCAGCTCCGGACGTTCAGCATATTGGAGGCTGATGCTGGGAAAAAGTGAAAAAAAGGTGCTTTTGAGAATAGAGTGGCCAGGAAAGCCCGCAGCCCCAAAGTCTGGGTGGCAATGCAAGTAGTTCCCAGAGGCGTTCATAAAAAGCAAGGGTTGTTCTGGCTGCCACCTTGGCTGTGGGAGTCAGCTGCGGACGTTCGGCATATTGGAGGCTGATGCTGGGAAAAAGTGAAAAAAAGGTGCTTTTGAGAATAGGGTGGCCAGGAAAGCCCGCAGCCCCAAAGTCTGGGTGGCAATGCAAGTAGTTCCCAGAGGCGTTCATAAAAAGCAAGGGTTGTTCTGGCTGCCACCTTGGCTGTGGGAGTCAGCTCCGGACGTTCGGCATATTGGAGGCCGGTGCTGGGGAAAAGTGAAAAAAGGTGCTTCTGGGAATAGAGTGGCCAGGAAAGCCCGCAGCCCCAAAGTCTGGGTGGCAATGCAAGTAGTTCCCAGAGGTGTTCATAAAAAGCAAGGGTTGTTCTGGCTGCCACCTTGGGTGTGGGAGCCAGGCCAGGACGTTCGGCATATTGGAGGCAGGTGCTGGGAAAAAGTGAAAAAAAGGTGCTTTTGAGAATAGAGTGGCCAGGAAAGCCCGCAGCCCCAAAGTCTGGGTGGCAATGCAAGTAGTTCCCAGAGGCGTTCATAAAAAGCAAGGGTTGTTCTGGCTGCCACCTTGGCTGTGGGAGTCAGCTCCGGACGTTCAGCATATTGGAGGCAGGTGCTGGGGAAAAGTGAAAAAAAGGTGCTTTTGAGGATAGGGTGGCCAGGAAAGCCCGCAGCCCCAAAGTCTGGGTGGCAATGCAAGTAGTTCCCAGAGGCGTTCATAAAAAGCAAGGGTTGTTCTGGCTGCCACCTTGGCTGTGGGAGTCAGCTGCGGACGTTCGGCATATTGGAGGCCGATGCTAGGAAAAAGTGAAAAAAAGATGCTTTTGAGGATAGGGTGGCCAGGAAAGCCCGCAGCCCCAAAGTCTGGGTGGCAATGCAAGTAGTTCCCAGAGGCGTTCATAAAAAGCAAGAGTTGTTCTGGCTGCCACCTTGGGTGTGGGAGCCAGGCCAGGACGTTCGGCATATTGGAGGCAGGTGCTGGGAAAAAGTGAAAAAAAGGTGCTTTTGAGGATAGGGTGGCCAGGAAAGCCCGCAGCCCCAAAGTCTGGGTGGCAATGCAAGTAGTTCCCAGAGGCGTTCATAAAAAGCAAGAGTTGTTCTGGCTGCCACCTTGGGTGTGGGAGCCAGGCCAGGACGTTCGGCATATTGGAGGCCGGTGCTGGGGAAAAGTGAAAAAAAGGTGCTTTTGAGGATAGGGTGGCCAGGAAAGCCCGCAGCCCCAAAGTCTGAGTGGCAATGCAAGTAGTTCCCAGAGGTGTTCATAAAAAGCAAGGGTTGTTCTGGCTGCCACCTTGGGTGTGGGATCCAGGCCAGGACGTTCGGCATATTGGAGGCCGGTGCTGGGGAAAAGTGAAAAAAAGGTGCTTTTGAGGATAGGGTGGCCAGGAAAGCCCGCAGCCCCAAAGTCTGGGTGGCAATGCAAGTAGTTCCCAGAGGCGTTCATAAAAAGCAAGGGTTGTTCTGGCTGCCACCTTGGCTGTGGGAGTCAGCTGCGGACGTTGGGCATATTAGAGGCCGGTGCTGGGAAAAAGTGAAAAAAAGGTGCTTTTGAGGATAGGGTGGCCAGGAAAGCCCGCAGCCCCAAAGTCTGGGTGGCAATGCAAGTAGTTCCCAGAGGCGTTCATAAAAAGCAAGAGTTGTTCTGGCTGCCACCTTGGCTGTGGGAGTCAGCTCCGGACGTTCAGCATATTGGAGGCCGGTGCTGGGGAAAAGTGAAAAAAAGGTGCTTTTGAGGATAGGGTGGCCAGGAAAGCCCGCAGCCCCAAAGTCTGGGTGGCAATGCAAGTAGTTCCCAGAGGCGTTCATAAAAAGCAAGGGTTGTTCTGGCTGCCACCTTGGCTGTGGGAGTCAGCTCCGGACGTTCAGCATATTGGAGGCTGATGCTGGGAAAAAGTGAAAAAAAGGTGCTTTTGAGAATAGAGTGGCCAGGAAAGCCCGCAGCCCCAAAGTCTGGGTGGCAATGCAAGTAGTTCCCAGAGGCGTTCATAAAAAGCAAGGGTTGTTCTGGCTGCCACCTTGGCTGTGGGAGTCAGCTCCGGACGTTCGGCATATTGGAGGCTGATGCTGGGAAAAAGTGAAAAAAAGGTGCTTTTGAGAATAGGGTGGCCAGGAAAGCCCGCAGCCCCAAAGTCTGGGTGGCAATGCAAGTAGTTCCCAGAGGCGTTCATAAAAAGCAAGGGTTGTTCTGGCTGCCACCTTGGCTGTGGGAGTCAGCTCCGGACGTTCGCCATATTGGAGGCCGGTGCTGGGGAAAAGTGAAAAAAGGTGCTTCTGGGAATAGAGTGGCCAGGAAAGCCCGCAGCCCCAAAGTCTGGGTGGCAATGCAAGTAGTTCCCAGAGGTGTTCATAAAAAGCAAGGGTTGTTCTGGCTGCCACCTTGGGTGTGGGAGTCAGCTCCGGACGTTCGCCATATTGGAGGCCGGTGCTGGGGAAAAGTGAAAAAAAGATGCTTTTGAGAATAGAGTGGCCAGGAAAGCCCGCAGCCCCAAAGTCTGGGTGGCAATGCAAGTAGTTCCCAGAGGCGTTCATAAAAAGCAAGAGTTGTTCTGGCTGCCACCTTGGCTGCGGGAGTCAGCTCCGGACGTTCGCCATATTGGAGGCCGGTGCTGGGGAAAAGTGAAAAAAAGGTGCTTTTGAGGATAGGGTGGCCAGGAAAGCCCGCAGCCCCAAAGTCTGGGTGGCAATGCAAGTAGTTCCCAGAGGTGTTCATAAAAAGCAAGGGTTGTTCTGGCTGCCACCTTGGCTGTGGGAGTCAGCTGCGGACGTTCAGCATATTGGAGGTCGGTGCTGGGGAAAAGTGAAAAAAAGGTGCTTTTGAGGATAGGGTGGCCAGGAAAGCCCGCAGCCCCAAAGTCTGGGTGGCAATGCAAGTAGTTCCCAGAGGCGTTCATAAAAAGCAAGGGTTGTTCTGGCTGCCACCTTGGCTGTGGGAGTCAGCTGCGGACGTTCGGCATATTGGAGGCCGATGCTAGGAAAAAGTGAAAAAAAGATGCTTTTGAGGATAGGGTGGCCAGGAAAGCCCGCAGCCCCAAAGTCTGGGTGGCAATGCAAGTAGTTCCCAGAGGCGTTCATAAAAAGCAAGAGTTGTTCTGGCTGCCACCTTGGCTGTGGGAGTCAGCTCCGGACGTTCGCCATATTGGAGGCCGGTGCTGGGGAAAAGTGAAAAAAAGGTGCTTTTGAGGATAGGGTGGCCAGGAAAGCCCGCAGCCCCAAAGTCTGGGTGGCAATGCAAGTAGTTCCCAGAGGCGTTCATAAAAAGCAAGGGTTGTTCTGGCTGCCACCTTGGCTGTGGGAGTCAGCTGCAGACGTTGGGCATATTAGAGGCCGGTGCTGGGAAAAAGTGAAAAAAAGGTGCTTTTGAGGATAGAGTGGCCAGGAAAGCCCGCAGCCCCAAAGTCTGGGTGGCAATGCAAGTAGTTCCCAGAGGCGTTCATAAAAAGCAAGAGTTGTTCTGGCTGCCACCTTGGCTGTGGGAGTCAGCTGCGGACGTTCAGCATATTGGAGGCCGGTGCTGGGGAAAAGTGAAAAAAAGGTGCTTTTGAGGATAGAGTGGCCAGGAAAGCCCGCAGCCCCAAAGTCTGGGTGGCAATGCAAGTAGTTCCCAGAGGCGTTCATAAAAAGCAAGGGTTGTTCTGGCTGCCACCTTGGCTGTGGGAGTCAGCTCCGGACGTTCAGCATATTGGAGGCTGATGCTGGGAAAAAGTGAAAAAAAGGTGCTTTTGAGAATAGAGTGGCCAGGAAAGCCCGCAGCCCCAAAGTCTGGGTGGCAATGCAAGTAGTTCCCAGAGGCGTTCATAAAAAGCAAGGGTTGTTCTGGCTGCCACCTTGGCTGTGGGAGTCAGCTGCGGACGTTCGGCATATTGGAGGCTGATGCTGGGAAAAAGTGAAAAAAAGGTGCTTTTGAGAATAGGGTGGCCAGGAAAGCCCGCAGCCCCAAAGTCTGGGTGGCAATGCAAGTAGTTCCCAGAGGCGTTCATAAAAAGCAAGGGTTGTTCTGGCTGCCACCTTGGCTGTGGGAGTCAGCTCCGGACGTTCGGCATATTGGAGGCCGGTGCTGGGGAAAAGTGAAAAAAGGTGCTTCTGGGAATAGAGTGGCCAGGAAAGCCCGCAGCCCCAAAGTCTGGGTGGCAATGCAAGTAGTTCCCAGAGGTGTTCATAAAAAGCAAGGGTTGTTCTGGCTGCCACCTTGGGTGTGGGAGCCAGGCCAGGACGTTCGGCATATTGGAGGCAGGTGCTGGGAAAAAGTGAAAAAAAGGTGCTTTTGAGAATAGAGTGGCCAGGAAAGCCCGCAGCCCCAAAGTCTGGGTGGCAATGCAAGTAGTTCCCAGAGGCGTTCATAAAAAGCAAGGGTTGTTCTGGCTGCCACCTTGGCTGTGGGAGTCAGCTGCGGACGTTCAGCATATTGGAGGTTGGTGCTGGGGAAAAGTGAAAAAAAGGTGCTTTTGAGGATAGGGTGGCCAGGAAAGCCCGCAGCCCCAAAGTCTGGGTGGCAATGCAAGTAGTTCCCAGAGGCGTTCATAAAAAGCAAGGGTTGTTCTGGCTGCCACCTTGGCTGTGGGAGTCAGCTGCGGACGTTCGGCATATTGGAGGCCGATGCTAGGAAAAAGTGAAAAAAAGATGCTTTTGAGGATAGGGTGGCCAGGAAAGCCCGCAGCCCCAAAGTCTGGGTGGCAATGCAAGTAGTTCCCAGAGGCGTTCATAAAAAGCAAGAGTTGTTCTGGCTGCCACCTTGGGTGTGGGAGCCAGGCCAGGACGTTCGGCATATTGGAGGCAGGTGCTGGGAAAAAGTGAAAAAAAGGTGCTTTTGAGGATAGGGTGGCCAGGAAAGCCCGCAGCCCCAAAGTCTGGGTGGCAATGCAAGTAGTTCCCAGAGGCGTTCATAAAAAGCAAGAGTTGTTCTGGCTGCCACCTTGGGTGTGGGAGCCAGGCCAGGACGTTCGGCATATTGGAGGCAGGTGCTGGGAAAAAGTGAAAAAAAGGTGCTTTTGAGGATAGGGTGGCCAGGAAAGCCCGCAGCCCCAAAGTCTGGGTGGCAATGCAAGTAGTTCCCAGAGGCGTTCATAAAAAGCAAGGGTTGTTCTGGCTGCCACCTTGGCTGTGGGAGTCAGCTGCGGACGTTGGGCATATTAGAGGCCGGTGCTGGGAAAAAGTGAAAAAAAGGTGCTTTTGAGGATAGGGTGGCCAGGAAAGCCCGCAGCCCCAAAGTCTGGGTGGCAATGCAAGTAGTTCCCAGAGGCGTTCATAAAAAGCAAGGGTTGTTCTGGCTGCCACCTTGGCTGTGGGAGTCAGCTGCGGACGTTGGGCATATTAGAGGCCGGTGCTGGGAAAAAGTGAAAAAAAGGTGCTTTTGAGGATAGGGTGGCCAGGAAAGCCCGCAGCCCCAAAGTCTGGGTGGCAATGCAAGTAGTTCCCAGAGGCGTTCATAAAAAGCAAGAGTTGTTCTGGCTGCCACCTTGGCTGTGGGAGTCAGCTCCGGACGTTCGCCATATTGGAGGCCGGTGCTGGGGAAAAGTGAAAAAAAGGTGCTTTTGAGGATAGGGTGGCCAGGAAAGCCCGCAGCCCCAAAGTCTGGGTGGCAATGCAAGTAGTTCCCAGAGGCGTTCATAAAAAGCAAGGGTTGTTCTGGCTGCCACCTTGGCTGTGGGAGTCAGCTCCGGACGTTCAGCATATTGGAGGCTGATGCTGGGAAAAAGTGAAAAAAAGGTGCTTTTGAGAATAGAGTGGCCAGGAAAGCCCGCAGCCCCAAAGTCTGGGTGGCAATGCAAGTAGTTCCCAGAGGCGTTCATAAAAAGCAAGGGTTGTTCTGGCTGCCACCTTGGCTGTGGGAGTCAGCTGCGGACGTTCGGCATATTGGAGGCTGATGCTGGGAAAAAGTGAAAAAAAGGTGCTTTTGAGAATAGGGTGGCCAGGAAAGCCCGCAGCCCCAAAGTCTGGGTGGCAATGCAAGTAGTTCCCAGAGGCGTTCATAAAAAGCAAGGGTTGTTCTGGCTGCCACCTTGGCTGTGGGAGTCAGCTCCGGACGTTCGGCATATTGGAGGCCGGTGCTGGGGAAAAGTGAAAAAAAGGTGCTTTTGAGGATAGGGTGGCCAGGAAAGCCCGCAGCCCCAAAGTCTGGGTGGCAATGCAAGTAGTTCCCAGAGGTGTTCATAAAAAGCAAGGGTTGTTCTGGCTGCCACCTTGGGTGTGGGAGCCAGGCCAGGACGTTCGGCATATTGGAGGCAGGTGCTGGGAAAAAGTGAAAAAAAGGTGCTTTTGAGAATAGAGTGGCCAGGAAAGCCCGCAGCCCCAAAGTCTGGGTGGCAATGCAAGTAGTTCCCAGAGGTGTTCATAAAAAGCAAGGGTTGTTCTGGCTGCCACCTTGGGTGTGGGAGTCAGCTGCGGACGTTCGGCATATTGGAGGCAGGTGCTGGGAAAAAGTGAAAAAAAGGTGCTTTTGAGGATAGGGTGGCCAGGAAAGCCCACAGCCCCAAAGTCTGGGTGGCAATGCAAGTAGTTCCCAGAGGTGTTCATAAAAAGCAAGGGTTGTTCTGGCTGCCACCTTGGCTGTGGGAGTCAGCTGCGGACGTTCAGCATATTGGAGGTCGGTGCTGGGGAAAAGTGAAAAAAAGGTGCTTTTGAGGATAGGGTGGCCAGGAAAGCCCGCAGCCCCAAAGTCTGGGTGGCAATGCAAGTAGTTCCCAGAGGCGTTCATAAAAAGCAAGGGTTGTTCTGGCTGCCACCTTGGCTGTGGGAGTCAGCTGCGGACGTTCGGCATATTGGAGGCCGATGCTAGGAAAAAGTGAAAAAAAGATGCTTTTGAGGATAGGGTGGCCAGGAAAGCCCGCAGCCCCAAAGTCTGGGTGGCAATGCAAGTAGTTCCCAGAGGCGTTCATAAAAAGCAAGAGTTGTTCTGGCTGCCACCTTGGGTGTGGGAGCCAGGCCAGGACGTTCGGCATATTGGAGGCAGGTGCTGGGAAAAAGTGAAAAAAAGGTGCTTTTGAGGATAGGGTGGCCAGGAAAGCCCGCAGCCCCAAAGTCTGGGTGGCAATGCAAGTAGTTCCCAGAGGCGTTCATAAAAAGCAAGGGTTGTTCTGGCTGCCACCTTGGCTGTGGGAGTCAGCTCCGGACGTTCGCCATATTGGAGGCCGGTGCTGGGGAAAAGTGAAAAAAAGGTGCTTTTGAGGATAGGGTGGCCAGGAAAGCCCGCAGCCCCAAAGTCTGGGTGGCAATGCAAGTAGTTCCCAGAGGCGTTCATAAAAAGCAAGGGTTGTTCTGGCTGCCACCTTGGCTGTGGGAGTCAGCTGCAGACGTTGGGCATATTAGAGGCCGATGCTGGGAAAAAGTGAAAAAAAGGTGCTTTTGAGGATAGAGTGGCCAGGAAAGCCCGCAGCCCCAAAGTCTGGGTGGCAATGCAAGTAGTTCCCAGAGGCGTTCATAAAAAGCAAGAGTTGTTCTGGCTGCCACCTTGGCTGTGGGAGTCAGCTCCGGACGTTCAGCATATTGGAGGCCGGTGCTGGGGAAAAGTGAAAAAAAGGTGCTTTTGAGAATAGGGTGGCCAGGAAAGCCCGCAGCCCCAAAGTCTGGGTGGCAATGCAAGTAGTTCCCAGAGGCGTTCATTAAAAGCAAGGGTTGTTCTGGCTGCCACCTTGGCTGTGGGAGTCAGCTGCGGACGTTCGCCATATTGGAGGCCGGTGCTGGGAAAAAGGGAAAAAAACGTGCTTTTGAGGATAGGTTGGCCAGGAAAGCCCGCAGCCCCAAAGTCTGGGTGGCAATGCAAGTAGTTCCCAGAGGCGTTCATAAAAAGCAAGGGTTGTTCTGGCTGCCACCTTGGCTGTGGGAGTCAGCTCCGGACGTTCGCCATATTGGAGGCCGGTGCTGGGGAAAAGTGAAAAAAAGGTGCTTTTGAGGATAGGGTGGCCAGGAAAGCCCGCAGCCCCAAAGTCTGGGTGGCAATGCAAGTAGTTCCCAGAGGCGTTCATAAAAAGCAAGGGTTGTTCTGGCTGCCACCTTGGCTGTGGGAGTCAGCTGCGGACGTTGGGCATATTAGAGGCCGGTGCTGGGAAAAAGTGAAAAAAAGGTGCTTTTGAGGATAGGGTGGCCAGGAAAGCCCGCAGCCCCAAAGTCTGGGTGGCAATGCAAGTAGTTCCCAGAGGCGTTCATAAAAAGCAAGGGTTGTTCTGGCTGCCACCTTGGCTGTGGGAGTCAGCTGCGGACGTTCAGCATATTGGAGGCCGGTGCTGGGGAAAAGTGAAAAAAAGGTGCTTTTGAGGATAGGGTGGCCAGGAAAGCCCGCAGCCCCAAAGTCTGGGTGGCAATGCAAGTAGTTCCCAGAGGCGTTCATAAAAAGCAAGGGTTGTTCTGGCTGCCACCTTGGCTGTGGGAGTCAGCTCCGGACGTTCAGCATATTGGAGGCTGATGCTGGGAAAAAGTGAAAAAAAGGTGCTTTTGAGAATAGAGTGGCCAGGAAAGCCCGCAGCCCCAAAGTCTGGGTGGCAATGCAAGTAGTTCCCAGAGGCGTTCATAAAAAGCAAGGGTTGTTCTGGCTGCCACCTTGGCTGTGGGAGTCAGCTGCGGACGTTCGGCATATTGGAGGCTGATGCTGGGAAAAAGTGAAAAAAAGGTGCTTTTGAGAATAGGGTGGCCAGGAAAGCCCGCAGCCCCAAAGTCTGGGTGGCAATGCAAGTAGTTCCCAGAGGCGTTCATAAAAAGCAAGGGTTGTTCTGGCTGCCACCTTGGCTGTGGGAGTCAGCTCCGGACGTTCGGCATATTGGAGGCCGGTGCTGGGGAAAAGTGAAAAAAGGTGCTTCTGGGAATAGAGTGGCCAGGAAAGCCCGCAGCCCCAAAGTCTGGGTGGCAATGCAAGTAGTTCCCAGAGGTGTTCATAAAAAGCAAGGGTTGTTCTGGCTGCCACCTTGGGTGTGGGAGCCAGGCCAGGACGTTCGGCATATTGGAGGCAGGTGCTGGGAAAAAGTGAAAAAAAGGTGCTTTTGAGAATAGAGTGGCCAGGAAAGCCCGCAGCCCCAAAGTCTGGGTGGCAATGCAAGTAGTTCCCAGAGGTGTTCATAAAAAGCAAGGGTTGTTCTGGCTGCCACCTTGGGTGTGGGAGCCAGGCCAGGACGTTCGGCATATTGGAGGCAGGTGCTGGGAAAAAGTGAAAAAAAGGTGCTTTTGAGGATAGGGTGGCCAGGAAAGCCCGCAGCCCCAAAGTCTGGGTGGCAATGCAAGTAGTTCCCAGAGGTGTTCATAAAAAGCAAGGGTTGTTCTGGCTGCCACCTTGGCTGTGGGAGTCAGCTGCGGACGTTCAGCATATTGGAGGTCGGTGCTGGGGAAAAGTGAAAAAAAGGTGCTTTTGAGGATAGGGTGGCCAGGAAAGCCCGCAGCCCCAAAGTCTGGGTGGCAATGCAAGTAGTTCCCAGAGGCGTTCATAAAAAGCAAGGGTTGTTCTGGCTGCCACCTTGGCTGTGGGAGTCAGCTGCGGACGTTCGGCATATTGGAGGCCGATGCTAGGAAAAAGTGAAAAAAAGATGCTTTTGAGGATAGGGTGGCCAGGAAAGCCCGCAGCCCCAAAGTCTGGGTGGCAATGCAAGTAGTTCCCAGAGGCGTTCATAAAAAGCAAGAGTTGTTCTGGCTGCCACCTTGGGTGTGGGAGCCAGGCCAGGACGTTCGGCATATTGGAGGCAGGTGCTGGGAAAAAGTGAAAAAAAGGTGCTTTTGAGGATAGGGTGGCCAGGAAAGCCCGCAGCCCCAAAGTCTGGGTGGCAATGCAAGTAGTTCCCAGAGGCGTTCATAAAAAGCAAGGGTTGTTCTGGCTGCCACCTTGGCTGTGGGAGTCAGCTCCGGACGTTCGCCATATTGGAGGCCGGTGCTGGGGAAAAGTGAAAAAAAGGTGCTTTTGAGGATAGGGTGGCCAGGAAAGCCCGCAGCCCCAAAGTCTGGGTGGCAATGCAAGTAGTTCCCAGAGGCGTTCATAAAAAGCAAGGGTTGTTCTGGCTGCCACCTTGGCTGTGGGAGTCAGCTGCAGACGTTGGGCATATTAGAGGCCGGTGCTGGGAAAAAGTGAAAAAAAGGTGCTTTTGAGGATAGAGTGGCCAGGAAAGCCCGCAGCCCCAAAGTCTGGGTGGCAATGCAAGTAGTTCCCAGAGGCGTTCATAAAAAGCAAGAGTTGTTCTGGCTGCCACCTTGGCTGTGGGAGTCAGCTCCGGACGTTCAGCATATTGGAGGCAGGTGCTGGGGAAAAGTGAAAAAAAGGTGCTTTTGAGAATAGGGTGGCCAGGAAAGCCCGCAGCCCCAAAGTCTGGGTGGCAATGCAAGTAGTTCCCAGAGGCGTTCATAAAAAGCAAGGGTTGTTCTGGCTGCCACCTTGGCTGTGGGAGTCAGCTGCGGACGTTCGCCATATTGGAGGCCGGTGCTGGGAAAAAGGGAAAAAAACGTGCTTTTGAGGATAGGTTGGCCAGGAAAGCCCGCAGCCCCAAAGTCTGGGTGGCAATGCAAGTAGTTCCCAGAGGCGTTCATAAAAAGCAAGGGTTGTTCTGGCTGCCACCTTGGCTGTGGGAGTCAGCTCCGGACGTTCGCCATATTGGAGGCCGGTGCTGGGGAAAAGTGAAAAAAAGGTGCTTTTGAGGATAGGGTGGCCAGGAAAGCCCGCAGCCCCAAAGTCTGGGTGGCAATGCAAGTAGTTCCCAGAGGCGTTCATAAAAAGCAAGGGTTGTTCTGGCTGCCACCTTGGCTGTGGGAGTCAGCTGCGGACGTTGGGCATATTAGAGGCCGGTGCTGGGAAAAAGTGAAAAAAAGGTGCTTTTGAGGATAGGGTGGCCAGGAAAGCCCGCAGCCCCAAAGTCTGGGTGGCAATGCAAGTAGTTCCCAGAGGCGTTCATAAAAAGCAAGAGTTGTTCTGGCTGCCACCTTGGCTGTGGGAGTCAGCTCCGGACGTTCAGCATATTGGAGGCCGGTGCTGGGGAAAAGTGAAAAAAAGGTGCTTTTGAGGATAGGGTGGCCAGGAAAGCCCGCAGCCCCAAAGTCTGGGTGGCAATGCAAGTAGTTCCCAGAGGCGTTCATAAAAAGCAAGGGTTGTTCTGGCTGCCACCTTGGCTGTGGGAGTCAGCTCCGGACGTTCAGCATATTGGAGGCTGATGCTGGGAAAAAGTGAAAAAAAGGTGCTTTTGAGAATAGAGTGGCCAGGAAAGCCCGCAGCCCCAAAGTCTGGGTGGCAATGCAAGTAGTTCCCAGAGGCGTTCATAAAAAGCAAGGGTTGTTCTGGCTGCCACCTTGGCTGTGGGAGTCAGCTGCGGACGTTCGGCATATTGGAGGCTGATGCTGGGAAAAAGTGAAAAAAAGGTGCTTTTGAGAATAGGGTGGCCAGGAAAGCCCGCAGCCCCAAAGTCTGGGTGGCAATGCAAGTAGTTCCCAGAGGCGTTCATAAAAAGCAAGGGTTGTTCTGGCTGCCACCTTGGCTGTGGGAGTCAGCTCCGGACGTTCGGCATATTGGAGGCCGGTGCTGGGGAAAAGTGAAAAAAGGTGCTTCTGGGAATAGAGTGGCCAGGAAAGCCCGCAGCCCCAAAGTCTGGGTGGCAATGCAAGTAGTTCCCAGAGGTGTTCATAAAAAGCAAGGGTTGTTCTGGCTGCCACCTTGGGTGTGGGAGCCAGGCCAGGACGTTCGGCATATTGGAGGCAGGTGCTGGGAAAAAGTGAAAAAAAGGTGCTTTTGAGAATAGAGTGGCCAGGAAAGCCCGCAGCCCCAAAGTCTGGGTGGCAATGCAAGTAGTTCCCAGAGGTGTTCATAAAAAGCAAGCGTTGTTCTGGCTGCCACCTTGGGTGTGGGAGCCAGGCCAGGACGTTCGGCATATTGGAGGCAGGTGCTGGGAAAAAGTGAAAAAAAGGTGCTTTTGAGGATAGGGTGGCCAGGAAAGCCCGCAGCCCCAAAGTCTGGGTGGCAATGCAAGTAGTTCCCAGAGGTGTTCATAAAAAGCAAGGGTTGTTCTGGCTGCCACCTTGGCTGTGGGAGTCAGCTGCGGACGTTCAGCATATTGGAGGTCGGTGCTGGGGAAAAGTGAAAAAAAGGTGCTTTTGAGGATAGGGTGGCCAGGAAAGCCCGCAGCCCCAAAGTCTGGGTGGCAATGCAAGTAGTTCCCAGAGGCGTTCATAAAAAGCAAGGGTTGTTCTGGCTGCCACCTTGGCTGTGGGAGCCAGGCCAGGACGTTCGGCATATTGGAGGCAGGTGCTGGGAAAAAGTGAAAAAAAGGTGCTTTTGAGGATAGGGTGGCCAGGAAAGCCCGCAGCCCCAAAGTCTGGGTGGCAATGCAAGTAGTTCCCAGAGGCGTTCATAAAAAGCAAGGGTTGTTCTGGCTGCCACCTTGGCTGTGGGAGTCAGCTCCGGACGTTCGCCATATTGGAGGCCGGTGCTGGGGAAAAGTGAAAAAAAGGTGCTTTTGAGGATAGGGTGGCCAGGAAAGCCCGCAGCCCCAAAGTCTGGGTGGCAATGCAAGTAGTTCCCAGAGGCGTTCATAAAAAGCAAGGGTTGTTCTGGCTGCCACCTTGGCTGTGGGAGTCAGCTGCAGACGTTGGGCATATTAGAGGCCGGTGCTGGGAAAAAGTGAAAAAAAGGTGCTTTTGAGGATAGAGTGGCCAGGAAAGCCCGCAGCCCCAAAGTCTGGGTGGCAATGCAAGTAGTTCCCAGAGGCGTTCATAAAAAGCAAGAGTTGTTCTGGCTGCCACCTTGGCTGTGGGAGTCAGCTCCGGACGTTCAGCATATTGGAGGCCGGTGCTGGGGAAAAGTGAAAAAAAGGTGCTTTTGAGAATAGGGTGGCCAGGAAAGCCCGCAGCCCCAAAGTCTGGGTGGCAATGCAAGTAGTTCCCAGAGGCGTTCATAAAAAGCAAGGGTTGTTCTGGCTGCCACCTTGGCTGTGGGAGTCAGCTGCGGACGTTCGGCATATTGGAGGCCGGTGCTGGGAAAAAGGGAAAAAAACGTGCTTTTGAGGATAGGTTGGCCAGGAAAGCCCGCAGCCCCAAAGTCTGGGTGGCAATGCAAGTAGTTCCCAGAGGCGTTCATAAAAAGCAAGAGTTGTTCTGGCTGCCACCTTGGCTGTGGGAGTCAGCTGCGGACGTTCGGCATATTGGAGGCCAATGCTGGGGAAAAGTGGAAAAAGGTGCTTTTGAGGATAGGGTGGCCAGGAAAGCCCGCAGCCCCAAAGTCTGGGTGGCAATGCAAGTAGTTCCCAGAGGCGTTCATAAAAAGCAAGGGTTGTTCTGGCTGCCACCTTGGCTGTGGGAGTCAGCTGCGGACGTTCGGCATATTGGAGGCCGGTGCTGGGGAAAAGTGAAAAAAGATGCTTCTGGGAATAGAGTGGCCAGGAAAGCCCACAGCCCCAAAGTCTGGGTGGCAATGCAAGTAGTTCCCAGAGGTGTTCATAAAAAGCAAGGGTTGTTCTGGCTGCCACCTTGGCTGTGGGAGTCAGCTGCGGACGTTCAGCATATTGGAGGCCGGTGCTGGGGAAAAGTGAAAAAAAGGTGCTTTTGAGGATAGAGTGGCCAGGAAAGCCCGCAGCCCCAAAGTCTGGGTGGCAATGCAAGTAGTTCCCAGAGGCGTTCATAAAAAGCAAGGGTTGTTCTGGCTGCCACCTTGGCTGTGGGAGTCAGCTCCGGACGTTCAGCATATTGGAGGCTGATGCTGGGAAAAAGTGAAAAAAAGGTGCTTTTGAGAATAGAGTGGCCAGGAAAGCCCGCAGCCCCAAAGTCTGGGTGGCAATGCAAGTAGTTCCCAGAGGCGTTCATAAAAAGCAAGGGTTGTTCTGGCTGCCACCTTGGCTGTGGGAGTCAGCTGCGGACGTTCGGCATATTGGAGGCTGATGCTGGGAAAAAGTGAAAAAAACGTGCTTTTGAGAATAGGGTGGCCAGGAAAGCCCGCAGCCCCAAAGTCTGGGTGGCAATGCAAGTAGTTCCCAGAGGCGTTCATAAAAAGCAAGGGTTGTTCTGGCTGCCACCTTGGCTGTGGGAGTCAGCTCCGGACGTTCGGCATATTGGAGGCCGGTGCTGGGGAAAAGTGAAAAAAGGTGCTTCTGGGAATAGAGTGGCCAGGAAAGCCCGCAGCCCCAAAGTCTGGGTGGCAATGCAAGTAGTTCCCAGAGGTGTTCATAAAAAGCAAGGGTTGTTCTGGCTGCCACCTTGGGTGTGGGAGCCAGGCCAGGACGTTCGGCATATTGGAGGCAGGTGCTGGGAAAAAGTGAAAAAAAGGTGCTTTTGAGAATAGAGTGGCCAGGAAAGCCCGCAGCCCCAAAGTCTGGGTGGCAATGCAAGTAGTTCCCAGAGGCGTTCATAAAAAGCAAGGGTTGTTCTGGCTGCCACCTTGGCTGTGGGAGCCAGGCCAGGACGTTCGGCATATTGGAGGCAGGTGCTGGGAAAAAGTGAAAAAAAGGTGCTTTTGAGGATAGGGTGGCCAGGAAAGCCCGCAGCCCCAAAGTCTGGGTGGCAATGCAAGTAGTTCCCAGAGGCGTTCATAAAAAGCAAGGGTTGTTCTGGCTGCCACCTTGGCTGTGGGAGTCAGCTGCGGACGTTGGGCATATTGGAGGCCGGTGCTGGGAAAAAGTGAAAAAAAGGTGCTTTTGAGGATAGGGTGGCCAGGAAAGCCCGCAGCCCCAAAGTCTGGGTGGCAATGCAAGTAGTTCCCAGAGGCGTTCATAAAAAGCAAGAGTTGTTCTGGCTGCCACCTTGGCTGTGGGAGTCAGCTCCGGACGTTCAGCATATTGGAGGCCGGTGCTGGGAAAAAGTGAAAAAAAGGTGCTTTTGAGGATAGGGTGGCCAGGAAAGCCCGCAGCCCCAAAGTCTGGGTGGCAATGCAAGTAGTTCCCAGAGGCGTTCATAAAAAGCAAGGGTTGTTCTGGCTGCCACCTTGGCTGTGGGAGTCAGCTCCGGACGTTCGGCATATTGGAGGCCGGTGCTGGGGAAAAGTGAAAAAAGGTGCTTCTGGGAATAGAGTGGCCAGGAAAGCCCGCAGCCCCAAAGTCTGGGTGGCAATGCAAGTAGTTCCCAGAGGTGTTCATAAAAAGCAAGGGTTGTTCTGGCTGCCACCTTGGGTGTGGGAGCCAGGCCAGGACGTTGGGCATATTAGAGGCCGGTGCTGGGAAAAAGTGAAAAAAAGGTGCTTTTGAGGATAGGGTGGCCAGGAAAGCCCGCAGCCCCAAAGTCTGGGTGGCAATGCAAGTAGTTCCCAGAGGCGTTCATAAAAAGCAAGAGTTGTTCTGGCTGCCACCTTGGCTGTGGGAGTCAGCTCCGGACGTTCAGCATATTGGAGGCCGGTGCTGGGAAAAAGTGAAAAAAAGGTGCTTTTGAGGATAGGGTGGCCAGGAAAGCCCGCAGCCCCAAAGTCTGGGTGGCAATGCAAGTAGTTCCCAGAGGCGTTCATAAAAAGCAAGAGTTGTTCTGGCTGCCACCTTGGCTGTGGGAGTCAGCTGCGGACGTTCGGCATATTGGAGGCCGGTGCTGGGGAAAAGTGAAAAAAGATGCTTCTGGGAATAGAGTGGCCAGGAAAGCCCACAGCCCCAAAGTCTGGGTGGCAATGCAAGTAGTTCCCAGAGGTGTTCATAAAAAGCAAGGGTTGTTCTGGCTGCCACCTTGGCTGTGGGAGTCAGCTGCGGACGTTCAGCATATTGGAGGCCGGTGCTGGGGAAAAGTGAAAAAAAGGTGCTTTTGAGGATAGAGTGGCCAGGAAAGCCCGCAGCCCCAAAGTCTGGGTGGCAATGCAAGTAGTTCCCAGAGGCGTTCATAAAAAGCAAGGGTTGTTCTGGCTGCCACCTTGGCTGTGGGAGTCAGCTCCGGACGTTCAGCATATTGGAGGCTGATGCTGGGAAAAAGTGAAAAAAAGGTGCTTTTGAGAATAGAGTGGCCAGGAAAGCCCGCAGCCCCAAAGTCTGGGTGGCAATGCAAGTAGTTCCCAGAGGCGTTCATAAAAAGCAAGGGTTGTTCTGGCTGCCACCTTGGCTGTGGGAGTCAGCTGCGGACGTTCGGCATATTGGAGGCTGATGCTGGGAAAAAGTGAAAAAAAGGTGCTTTTGAGAATAGGGTGGCCAGGAAAGCCCGCAGCCCCAAAGTCTGGGTGGCAATGCAAGTAGTTCCCAGAGGCGTTCATAAAAAGCAAGGGTTGTTCTGGCTGCCACCTTGGCTGTGGGAGTCAGCTCCGGACGTTCGGCATATTGGAGGCCGGTGCTGGGGAAAAGTGAAAAAAGGTGCTTCTGGGAATAGAGTGGCCAGGAAAGCCCGCAGCCCCAAAGTCTGGGTGGCAATGCAAGTAGTTCCCAGAGGTGTTCATAAAAAGCAAGGGTTGTTCTGGCTGCCACCTTGGGTGTGGGAGCCAGGCCAGGACGTTCGGCATATTGGAGGCAGGTGCTGGGAAAAAGTGAAAAAAAGGTGCTTTTGAGAATAGAGTGGCCAGGAAAGCCCGCAGCCCCAAAGTCTGGGTGGCAATGCAAGTAGTTCCCAGAGGCGTTCATAAAAAGCAAGGGTTGTTCTGGCTGCCACCTTGGCTGTGGGAGCCAGGCCAGGACGTTCGGCATATTGGAGGCAGGTGCTGGGAAAAAGTGAAAAAAAGGTGCTTTTGAGGATAGGGTGGCCAGGAAAGCCCGCAGCCCCAAAGTCTGGGTGGCAATGCAAGTAGTTCCCAGAGGCGTTCATAAAAAGCAAGGGTTGTTCTGGCTGCCACCTTGGCTGTGGGAGTCAGCTGCGGACGTTGGGCATATTGGAGGCCGGTGCTGGGAAAAAGTGAAAAAAAGATGCTTTTGAGGATAGGGTGGCCAGGAAAGCCCGCAGCCCCAAAGTCTGGGTGGCAATGCAAGTAGTTCCCAGAGGCGTTCATAAAAAGCAAGAGTTGTTCTGGCTGCCACCTTGGCTGTGGGAGTCAGCTGCGGACGTTCGCCATATTGGAGGCCGGTGCTGGGAAAAAGGGAAAAAAACGTGCTTTTGAGGATAGGTTGGCCAGGAAAGCCCGCAGCCCCAAAGTCTGGGTGGCAATGCAAGTAGTTCCCAGAGGCGTTCATAAAAAGCAAGAGTTGTTCTGGCTGCCACCTTGGCTGTGGGAGTCAGCTGCGGACGTTCGGCATATTGGAGGCCGGTGCTGGGGAAAAGTGGAAAAAGGTGCTTTTGAGGATAGGGTGGCCAGGAAAGCCCGCAGCCCCAAAGTCTGGGTGGCAATGCAAGTAGTTCCCAGAGGCGTTCATAAAAAGCAAGGGTTGTTCTGGCTGCCACCTTGGCTGTGGGAGTCAGCTCCGGACGTTCGGCATATTGGAGGCCGGTGCTGGGAAAAAGTGAAAAAAAGGTGCTTTTGAGGATAGGGTGGCCAGGAAAGCCCGCAGCCCCAAAGTCTGGGTGGCAATGCAAGTAGTTCCCAGAGGCGTTCATAAAAAGCAAGGGTTGTTCTGGCTGCCACCTTGGCTGTGGGAGTCAGCTGCGGACGTTCGGCATATTGGAGGCTGATGCTGGGAAAAAGTGAAAAAAAGGTGCTTTTGAGAATAGGGTGGCCAGGAAAGCCCGCAGCCCCAAAGTCTGGGTGGCAATGCAAGTAGTTCCCAGAGGCGTTCATAAAAAGCAAGGGTTGTTCTGGCTGCCACCTTGGCTGTGGGAGTCAGCTCCGGACGTTCGGCATATTGGAGGCCGGTGCTGGGGAAAAGTGAAAAAAGGTGCTTCTGGGAATAGAGTGGCCAGGAAAGCCCGCAGCCCCAAAGTCTGGGTGGCAATGCAAGTAGTTCCCAGAGGTGTTCATAAAAAGCAAGGGTTGTTCTGGCTGCCACCTTGGGTGTGGGAGCCAGGCCAGGACGTTCGGCATATTGGAGGCAGGTGCTGGGAAAAAGTGAAAAAAAGGTGCTTTTGAGAATAGAGTGGCCAGGAAAGCCCGCAGCCCCAAAGTCTGGGTGGCAATGCAAGTAGTTCCCAGAGGCGTTCATAAAAAGCAAGGGTTGTTCTGGCTGCCACCTTGGCTGTGGGAGTCAGCTCCGGACGTTCGCCATATTGGAGGCCGGTGCTGGGAAAAAGTGAAAAAAAGGTGCTTTTGAGGATAGGGTGGCCAGGAAAGCCCGCAGCCCCAAAGTCTGGGTGGCAATGCAAGTAGTTCCCAGAGGCGTTCATAAAAAGCAAGGGTTGTTCTGGCTGCCACCTTGGCTGTGGGAGTCAGCTCCGGACGTTCAGCATTTTGGAGGCTGATGCTGGGAAAAAGTGAAAAAAAGGTGCTTTTGAGAATAGAGTGGCCAGGAAAGCCCGCAGCCCCAAAGTCTGGGTGGCAATGCAAGTAGTTCCCAGAGGCGTTCATAAAAAGCAAGGGTTGTTCTGGCTGCCACCTTGGCTGTGGGAGTCAGCTGCGGACGTTCGTCATATTGGAGGCTGATGCTGGGAAAAAGTGAAAAAAAGGTGCTTTTGAGAATAGGGTGGCCAGGAAAGCCCGCAGCCCCAAAGTCTGGGTGGCAATGCAAGTAGTTCCCAGAGGCATTCATAAAAAGCAAGGGTTGTTCTGGCTGCCACCTTGGCTGTGGGAGTCAGCTCCGGACGTTCGGCATATTGGAGGCCGGTGCTGGGGAAAAGTGAAAAAAGGTGCTTCTGGGAATAGAGTGGCCAGGAAAGCCCGCAGCCCCAAAGTCTGGGTGGCAATGCAAGTAGTTCCCAGAGGTGTTCATAAAAAGCAAGGGTTGTTCTGGCTGCCACCTTGGGTGTGGGAGCCAGGCCAGGACGTTCGGCATATTGGAGGCAGGTGCTGGGAAAAAGTGAAAAAAAGGTGCTTTTGAGAATAGAGTGGCCAGGAAAGCCCGCAGCCCCAAAGTCTGGGTGGCAATGCAAGTAGTTCCCAGAGGCGTTCATAAAAAGCAAGGGTTGTTCTGGCTGCCACCTTGGCTGTGGGAGCCAGGCCAGGACGTTCGGCATATTGGAGGCAGGTGCTGGGAAAAAGTGAAAAAAAGGTGCTTTTGAGGATAGGGTGGCCAGGAAAGCCCGCAGCCCCAAAGTCTGGGTGGCAATGCAAGTAGTTCCCAGAGGCGTTCATAAAAAGCAAGAGTTGTTCTGGCTGCCACCTTGGCTGTGGGAGTCAGCTGCGGACGTTCGCCATATTGGAGGCCGATGCTAGGAAAAAGTGAAAAAAAGATGCTTTTGAGAATAGAGTGGCCAGGAAAGCCCGCAGCCCCAAAGTCTGGGTGGCAATGCAAGTAGTTCCCAGAGGCGTTCATAAAAAGCAAGAGTTGTTCTGGCTGCCACCTTGGCTGTGGGAGTCAGCTCCGGACGTTCGCCATATTGGAGGCCGGTGCTGGGGAAAAGTGAAAAAAAGGTGCTTTTGAGGATAGGGTGGCCAGGAAAGCCCGCAGCCCCAAAGTCTGGGTGGCAATGCAAGTAGTTCCCAGAGGTGTTCATAAAAGCAAGGGTTGTTCTGGCTGCCACCTTGGCTGTGGGAGTCAGCTGCGGACGTTCAGCATATTGGAGGTCGGTGCTGGGGAAAAGTGAAAAAAAGGTGCTTTTGAGGATAGGGTGGCCAGGAAAGCCCGCAGCCCCAAAGTCTGGGTGGCAATGCAAGTAGTTCCCAGAGGCGTTCATAAAAAGCAAGGGTTGTTCTGGCTGCCACCTTGGCTGTGGGAGTCAGCTGCGGACGTTCGGCATATTGGAGGCCGATGCTAGGAAAAAGTGAAAAAAAGATGCTTTTGAGGATAGGGTGGCCAGGAAAGCCCGCAGCCCCAAAGTCTGGGTGGCAATGCAAGTAGTTCCCAGAGGCGTTCATAAAAAGCAAGAGTTGTTCTGGCTGCCACCTTGGGTGTGGGAGCCAGGCCAGGACGTTCGGCATATTGGAGGCAGGTGCTGGGAAAAAGTGAAAAAAAGGTGCTTTTGAGGATAGGGTGGCCAGGAAAGCCCGCAGCCCCAAAGTCTGGGTGGCAATGCAAGTAGTTCCCAGAGGCGTTCATAAAAAGCAAGGGTTGTTCTGGCTGCCACCTTGGCTGTGGGAGTCAGCTCCGGACGTTCGCCATATTGGAGGCCGGTGCTGGGGAAAAGTGAAAAAAAGGTGCTTTTGAGGATAGGGTGGCCAGGAAAGCCCGCAGCCCCAAAGTCTGGGTGGCAATGCAAGTAGTTCCCAGAGGCGTTCATAAAAAGCAAGGGTTGTTCTGGCTGCCACCTTGGCTGTGGGAGTCAGCTGCAGACGTTGGGCATATTAGAGGCCGGTGCTGGGAAAAAGTGAAAAAAAGGTGCTTTTGAGGATAGGGTGGCCAGGAAAGCCCGCAGCCCCAAAGTCTGGGTGGCAATGCAAGTAGTTCCCAGAGGCGTTCATAAAAAGCAAGAGTTGTTCTGGCTGCCACCTTGGCTGTGGGAGTCAGCTCCGGACGTTCAGCATATTGGAGGCCGGTGCTGGGGAAAAGTGAAAAAAAGGTGCTTTTGAGGATAGGGTGGCCAGGAAAGCCCGCAGCCCCAAAGTCTGGGTGGCAATGCAAGTAGTTCC
>NW_027415334.1:0-97704 GCF_964106895.1 Numenius arquata
AACATATGGCACCCTACAAGCTCCTACCAACCCCTGCGGCCACTTACACAACCCTACAGGCCCCTACGGAAATCTACGGGACTCCACGGGCCCCTAGGGAAGCCTACAGATTTTGACGGAACCCTACGAGCCCCTCTGGAACCCTACAGAATACTCCAGGACCCGACAGCACTCTACAAGACCCTTAGCAACACAACGGAACCTCACTAAAACCCTATGGGCTCCTACAGAACACTGCAGGTGCCTACGGAACCCTACAGACCCCTACGGAATACTACCAGACACTACGGAACCTATGGCCCCTACGGAACTCTACGGAACCTGACAGAAACACTGTGCGCCCCTACAGGCCCTTGCGGGCACTTGCAGAACTCTGCAGGAACCCACGGATCTTTATGGAACCCTACCAGCCCCTACAGAAGCCTAAAGACCCTTGCAGGCAGTTATGGAACGGTACAGGGCCCTAGGGAACTTTACCAGCCACTACGGAACTCTACGGGCCCCTACGGAACCCTGCAGAACCCTCCAGAACCTTACAGAATCCCACGGATTCCTACAGACTCCTGCGGGCACTTACTCAACCCTAGAGGCCCCTACGGAACACTGCCAGCCCCTACGGAAGGAACCCTATGGGCCCCTACAGAACACTACTGGCTCCTGCGGTACTCTACAGGCCTCTAGGGAACCTACGAAGCTCTACGGAGCCCTATGGATCCTTACGGAACAGTACGGGCCCCTTCAGACCTCTGCGGGCGCTTATGGAAACCTACAGGACCCTACGGAACTGCACAAGACTCTACAGGCCCCTAGGGAACACCACAGGCCCCTACGGAACCGTATGAGACTCTACAGGCTCCTAGGGAACACCACAGGCCCCTACGGAACCCTACACAACCCTCCGGAAACATATGGCACCCTACAAGCTCCTACCAACCCCTGCGGCCACTTACTCAACCCTAGAGGCCCCTACGGAAATCTACGGGACTCCACGGGCCCCTAGGGAAGCCTACAGATTTCGACGGAACCCTACGAGCCCCTCTGGAACCCTACAGAATACTCCAGGACCCGACAGCACTCTACAATACCCTTAGCAACACAACGGAACCTCACTAAAACCCTATGGGCTCCTACAGAACACTGCAGGTGCCTACGGAACCCTACAGACCCCTACGGAACCCTACAGACACCTACAGGCACTTACAGAACCCTGCAGGCCCCTACGGAACCCTACAGGTCCATACAGAACCCCACAGGGCCCTACGGAACTTTACCAGCCACTACGGAACTCTACGGGCCCCTACGGAACCCTGCAGAACCCTCCAGAACCTTACAGAATCCCACAGACTCCTACAGACTCCTGCGGGCACTTACACAACCCTAGAGGCCCCTACGGAACACTGCCAGCCCCTATGGAAGGAACCCTACGGGCCCCTACAGAACACTACTGGCTCCTGCGGTACTCTACAGGCCTCTAGGAAACCTACGAAGCTCTACAGAGCCCTATGGATCCTTACGGAGCAGTACGGGCCTATTCAGACCTCTGCGGGCGCTTATGGAAACCTACAGGACCCTATGGAACTGTACGAGACTCTACAGGCCTCTAGGGAAAACCACAGGCCCCTACGGAACCGTACGAGACTCTACAGGCCCCTAGGGAAAACCACAGGCCCCTACGGAACCGTACGAGACTCTACAGGCTCCTAGGGAACATCACCGGCCCCTACGGAACCCTACACAACCCTCTGGAAACTTATGGAACCCTACAAGCTCCTACCAACCCCTGCGGCCACTTACACAACCCTACAGGCCCCTACGGAAATCTACGGGACTCTACAGGCCCCTAGGGAACCCTACAGATTTCGACGGAACCCTACAAGCCCCTCTGGAACCCTACAGAATACTCCAGGACCCGACAGCACTCTACAAGACCCTTAGCAACACAACGGAACCTCACTAAAACCCTATGGGCTCCTACAGAACACTGCAGGTGCCTACGGAACCCTACAGACCCCTACGGAATACTACCAGACACTACGGAAACCTATGGCCCCTACGGAACTCTACGGAACCTGACAGAAACACTGTGCGCCCCTACAGGCCCTTGCGGGCACTTGCAGAACTCTGCAGGAACCCACGGAACTTTATGGAGCCCTACCAGCCCCTACGGAAGCCTAAAGACCCTTGCAGGCAGTTACGGAACGGTACAGGGCCCTAGGGAACTTTACCAGCCACTACGGAACTCTACGGGCCCCTACGGAACCCTGCAGAACCCTCCAGAACCTTACAGAATCCCACGGATTCCTACAGACTCCTGCGGGCACTTACTCAACCCTAGAGGCCCCTACGGAACACTGCCAGCCCCTATGGAAGGAACCCTACGGGCCCCTACAGAACACTACTGGCTCCTGCGGTACTCTCCAGGCCTCTACGGAACCTACGAAGCTCTACGGAGCCCTATGGATCCTTACGGAACAGTACGGGCCCCTTCAGACCTCTGCGGGCGCTTATGGAAACCTACAGGACCCTACGGAACTGCACAAGACTCTACAGGCCCCTAGGGAACACCACAGGCCCCTACGGAACCGTATGAGACTCTACAGGCTCCTAGGGAACACCACAGGCCCCTACGGAACCCTACACAACCCTCCGGAAACATATGGCACCCTACAAGCTCCTACCAACCCCTGCGGCCACTTACTCAACCCTAGAGGCCCCTACGGAAATCTACGGGACTCCACGGGCCCCTAGGGAAGCCTACAGATTTCGACGGAACCCTACGAGCCCCTCTGGAACCCTACAGAATACTCCAGGACCCGACAGCACTCTACAATACCCTTAGCAACACAACGGAACCTCACTAAAACCCTATGGGCTCCTACAGAACACTGCAGGTGCCTACGGAACCCTACAGACCCCTACGGAACCCTACAGACACCTACAGGCACTTACAGAACCCTGCAGGCCCCTACGGAACCCTACAGGTCCATACAGAACCCCACAGGGCCCTACGGAACTTTACCAGCCACTACGGAACTCTACGGGCCCCTACGGAACCCTGCAGAACCCTCCAGAACCTTACAGAATCCCACAGACTCCTACAGACTCCTGCGGGCACTTACACAACCCTAGAGGCCCCTACGGAACACTGCCAGCCCCTATGGAAGGAACCCTACGGGCCCCTACAGAACACTACTGGCTCCTGCGGTACTCTACAGGCCTCTAGGAAACCTACGAAGCTCTACAGAGCCCTATGGATCCTTACGGAGCAGTACGGGCCTATTCAGACCTCTGCGGGCGCTTATGGAAACCTACAGGACCCTATGGAACTGTACGAGACTCTACAGGCCTCTAGGGAAAACCACAGGCCCCTACGGAACCGTACGAGACTCTACAGGCCCCTAGGGAAAACCACAGGCCCCTACGGAACCGTACGAGACTCTACAGGCTCCTAGGGAACATCACCGGCCCCTACGGAACCCTACACAACCCTCTGGAAACTTATGGAACCCTACAAGCTCCTACCAACCCCTGCGGCCACTTACACAACCCTACAGGCCCCTACGGAAATCTACGGGACTCTACAGGCCCCTAGGGAACCCTACAGATTTCGACGGAACCCTACAAGCCCCTCTGGAACCCTACAGAATACTCCAGGACCCGACAGCACTCTACAAGACCCTTAGCAACACAACGGAACCTCACTAAAACCCTATGGGCTCCTACAGAACACTGCAGGTGCCTACGGAACCCTACAGACCCCTACGGAATACTACCAGACACTACGGAAACCTATGGCCCCTACGGAACTCTACGGAACCTGACAGAAACACTGTGCGCCCCTACAGGCCCTTGCGGGCACTTGCAGAACTCTGCAGGAACCCACGGAACTTTATGGAGCCCTACCAGCCCCTACGGAAGCCTAAAGACCCTTGCAGGCAGTTACGGAACGGTACAGGGCCCTAGGGAACTTTACCAGCCACTACGGAACTCTACGGGCCCCTACGGAACCCTGCAGAACCCTCCAGAACCTTACAGAATCCCACGGATTCCTACAGACTCCTGCGGGCACTTACTCAACCCTAGAGGCCCCTACGGAACACTGCCAGCCCCTATGGAAGGAACCCTACGGGCCCCTACAGAACACTACTGGCTCCTGCGGTACTCTCCAGGCCTCTACGGAACCTACGAAGCTCTACGGAGCCCTATGGATCCTTACGGAACAGTACGGGCCCCTTCAGACCTCTGCGGGCGCTTATGGAAACCTACAGGACCCTACGGAACTGCACAAGACTCTACAGGCCCCTAGGGAACACCACAGGCCGCTACGGAACCGTACGAGACTCTACAGGCTCCTAGGGAACACCACAGGCCCCTACGGAACCCTACACAACCCTCCGGAAACATATGGCACCCTACAAGCTCCTACCAACCCCTGCGGGCACTTACTCAACCCTAGAGGCCCCTACGGAAATCTACGGGACTCTGCAGGCCCCTAGGGAACCCTACAGATTTTGACAGAACCCTACAAGCCCCTCTGGAACCCTACAGAATACTCCAGGACCCGACAGCACTCTACAAGACCCTTAGCAACACAACGGAACCTCACTAAAACCCTATGGGCTCCTACAGAACACTGCAGGTGCCTACGGAACCCTACAGACCCCTACGGAATACTACCAGACACTACGGAAACCTATGGCCCCTACGGAACTCTACGGAACCTGACAGAAACACTGTGCGCCCCTACAGGCCCTTGCGGGCACTTGCAGAACTCTGCAGGAACCCACGGAACTTTATGGAACCCTACCAGCCCCTACGGAAGCCTAAAGACCCTTGCAGGCAGTTACGGAACGGTACAGGGCCCTAGGGAACTTTACCAGCCACTACGGAACTCTACGGGCCCCTACGGAACCCTGCAGAACCCTCCAGAACCTTACAGAATCCCACGGATTCCTACAGACTCCTGCGGGCACTTACTCAACCCTAGAGGCCCCTACGGAACACTGCCAGCCCCTATGGAAGGAACCCTACGGGCCCCTACAGAACACTACTGGCTCCTGCGGTACTCTACAGGCCTCTAGGAAACCTACAAAGCTCTACGGAGCCCTATGGATCCTTACGGAGCAGTACGGGCCCCTTCAGACCTCTGCGGGCGCTTATGGAAACCTACAGGACCCTATGGAACTGTACGAGACTCTACAGGCCCCTAGGGAAAACCACAGGCCCCTACGGAACCGTACGAGACTCTACAGGCTCCTAGGGAACACCACCGGCCCCTACGGAACCCTACACAACCCTCTGGAAACTTATGGAACCCTACAAGCTCCTACCAACCCCTGCGGGCACTTACACAACCCTACAGGCCCCTACGGAAATCTACGGGACTCTACGGGCCCCTAGGGAAGCCTACAGATTTCGACGGAACCCTACGAGCCCCTCTGGAACCCTACAGAATACTCCAGGACCCGACAGCACTCTACAAGACCCTTAGCAACACAACGGAACCTCACTAAAACCCTATGGGCTCCTACAGAACACTGCAGGTGCCTACGGAACCCTACAGACCCCTACGGAACCCTACAGACACCTGCAGGCACTTACAGAACCCTGCAGGCCCCTACGGAACCCTACAGGTCCATACAGAACCCCACAGGGCCCTACGGAACTTTACCAGCCACTACGGAACTCTACGGGCCCCTACGGAACCCTGCAGAACCCTCCGGAACCTTACAGAATCCCACAGACTCCTACAGACTCCTGTAGGCACTTACACAACCCTAGAGGCCCCTACGGAACACTGCCAGCCCCTGTGGAAGGAACCCTACGGGCCCCTACAGAACACTACTGGCTCCTGCGGTACTCTACAGGCCTCTAGGGAACCTACAAAGCTCTACGGAGCCCTATGGATCCTTACGGAACAGTACGGGCCCCTTCAGACCTCTGCGGGCGCTTATGGAAACCTACAGGACCCTACGGAACTGTACGAGACTCTACAGGCCTCTAGGGAAAACCACAGGCCCCAACGGAACCGTACGAGACTCTACAGGCCCCTAGGGAACACCACCGGCCCCTACGGAACCCTACACAACCCTCTGGAAACTTATGGCACCCTACAAGCTTCTACCAACCCCTGCGGCCACTTACACAACCCTACAGGCCCCTACGGAAATCTACGGGACTCCACGGGCCCCTAGGGAAGCCTACAGATTTTGACGGAACCCTACGAGCCCCTCTGGAACCCTACAGAATACTCCAGGACCCTACAGCACTCTACAAGACCCTTAGCAACACAACGGAACCTCACTAAAACCCTATGGGCTCCTACAGAACACTGCAGGTGCCTACGGAACCCTACAGACCCCTACGGAATACTACCAGACACTACGGAACCTATGGCCCCTACGGAACTCTACGGAACCTAACAGAAACACTGTGCGCCCCTACAGGCCCTTGCGGGCACTTGCAGAACTCTGCAGGAACCCACGGATCTTTATGGAACCCTACCAGCCCCTACAGAAGCCTAAAGACCCTTGCAGGCAGTTATGGAACGGTACAGGGCCCTAGGGAACTTTACCAGCCACTACGGAACTCTACGGGCCCCTACGGAACCCTGCAGAACCCTCCAGAACCTTACAGAATCCCACGGATTCCTACAGACTCCTGCGGGCACTTACTCAACCCTAGAGGCCCCTACGGAACACTGCCAGCCCCTACGGAAGGAACCCTATGGGCCCCTACAGAACACTACTGGCTCCTGCGGTACTCTACAGGCCTCTAGGGAACCTACGAAGCTCTACGGAGCCCTATGGATCCTTACGGAACAGTACGGGCCCCTTCAGACCTCTGCGGGCGCTTATGGAAACCTACAGGACCCTACGGAACTGCACAAGACTCTACAGGCCCCTAGGGAACACCACAGGCCCCTACGGAACCGTATGAGACTCTACAGGCTCCTAGGGAACACCACAGGCCCCTACGGAACCCTACACAACCCTCCGGAAACATATGGCACCCTACAAGCTCCTACCAACCCCTGCGGGCACTTACTCAACCCTAGAGGCCCCTACGGAAATCTACGGGACTCTACGGGCCCCTAGGGAAGCCTACAGATTTCGACGGAACCTACAAGCCCCTCTGGAACCCTACAGAATACTCCAGGACCCGACAGCACTCTACAATACCCTTAGCAACACAACGGAACCTCACTAAAACCCTATGGGCTCCTACAGAACACTGCAGGTGCCTACGGAACCCTACAGACCCCTACGGAACCCTACAGACACCTACAGGCACTTACAGAACCCTGCAGGCCCCTACGGAACCCTACAGGTCCATACAGAACCCCACAGGGCCCTACGGAACTTTACCAGCCACTACGGAACTCTACGGGCCCCTACGGAACCCTGCAGAACCCTCCGGAACCTTACAGAATCCCACAGACTCCTACAGACTCCTGTAGGCACTTACACAACCCTAGAGGCCCCTACGGAACACTGCCAGCCCCTGTGGAAGGAACCCTACGGGCCCCTACAGAACACTACTGGCTCCTGCGGTACTCTACAGGCCTCTAGGGAACCTACAAAGCTCTACGGAGCCCTATGGATCCTTACGGAACAGTACGGGCCCCTTCAGACCTCTGCGGGCGCTTATGGAAACCTACAGGACCCTACGGAACTGTACGAGACTCTACAGGCCTCTAGGGAAAACCACAGGCCCCAACGGAACCGTACGAGACTCTACAGGCCCCTAGGGAACACCACCGGCCCCTACGGAACCCTACACAACCCTCTGGAAACTTATGGCACCCTACAAGCTTCTACCAACCCCTGCGGCCACTTACACAACCCTACAGGCCCCTACGGAAATCTACGGGACTCCACGGGCCCCTAGGGAAGCCTACAGATTTTGACGGAACCCTACGAGCCCCTCTGGAACCCTACAGAATACTCCAGGACCCTACAGCACTCTACAAGACCCTTAGCAACACAACGGAACCTCACTAAAACCCTATGGGCTCCTACAGAACACTGCAGGTGCCTACGGAACCCTACAGACCCCTACGGAATACTACCAGACACTACGGAACCTATGGCCCCTACGGAACTCTACGGAACCTAACAGAAACACTGTGCGCCCCTACAGGCCCTTGCGGGCACTTGCAGAACTCTGCAGGAACCCACGGATCTTTATGGAACCCTACCAGCCCCTACAGAAGCCTAAAGACCCTTGCAGGCAGTTATGGAACGGTACAGGGCCCTAGGGAACTTTACCAGCCACTACGGAACTCTACGGGCCCCTACGGAACCCTGCAGAACCCTCCAGAACCTTACAGAATCCCACGGATTCCTACAGACTCCTGCGGGCACTTACTCAACCCTAGAGGCCCCTACGGAACACTGCCAGCCCCTACGGAAGGAACCCTATGGGCCCCTACAGAACACTACTGGCTCCTGCGGTACTCTACAGGCCTCTAGGGAACCTACGAAGCTCTACGGAGCCCTATGGATCCTTACGGAACAGTACGGGCCCCTTCAGACCTCTGCGGGCGCTTATGGAAACCTACAGGACCCTACGGAACTGCACAAGACTCTACAGGCCCCTAGGGAACACCACAGGCCCCTACGGAACCGTATGAGACTCTACAGGCCCCTAGGGAACACCACAGGCCTCTACGGAACCCTACACAACCCTCCGGAAACATATGGCACCCTACAAGCTCCTACCAACCCCTGCGGGCACTTACTCAACCCTAGAGGCCCCTACGGAAATCTACGGGACTCTACGGGCCCCTAGGGAAGCCTACAGATTTCGACGGAACCCTACAAGCCCCTCTGGAACCCTACAGAATACTCCAGGACCCGACAGCACTCTACAATACCCTTAGCAACACAACGGAACCTCACTAAAACCCTATGGGCTCCTACAGAACACTGCAGGTGCCTACGGAACCCTACAGACCCCTACGGAACCCTACAGACACCTACAGGCACTTACAGAACCCTGCAGGCCCCTACGGAACCCTACAGGTCCATACAGAACCCCACAGGGCCCTACGGAACTTTACCAGCCACTACGGAACTCTACGGGCCCCTACGGAACCCTGCAGAACCCTCCAGAACCTTACAGAATCCCACAGACTCCTACAGACTCCTGCGGGCACTTACACAACCCTAGAGGCCCCTACGGAACACTGCCAGCCCCTATGGAAGGAACCCTACGGGCCCCTACAGAACACTACTGGCTCCTGCGGTACTCTACAGGCCTCTAGGAAACCTACGAAGCTCTACAGAGCCCTATGGATCCTTACGGAGCAGTACGGGCCTATTCAGACCTCTGCGGGCGCTTATGGAAACCTACAGGACCCTATGGAACTGTACGAGACTCTACAGGCCTCTAGGGAAAACCACAGGCCCCTACGGAACCGTACGAGACTCTACAGGCCCCTAGGGAAAACCACAGGCCCCTACGGAACCGTACGAGACTCTACAGGCTCCTAGGGAACATCACCGGCCCCTACGGAACCCTACACAACCCTCTGGAAACTTATGGAACCCTACAAGCTCCTACCAACCCCTGCGGCCACTTACACAACCCTACAGGCCCCTACGGAAATCTACGGGACTCTACAGGCCCCTAGGGAACCCTACAGATTTCGACGGAACCCTACAAGCCCCTCTGGAACCCTACAGAATACTCCAGGACCCGACAGCACTCTACAAGACCCTTAGCAACACAACGGAACCTCACTAAAACCCTATGGGCTCCTACAGAACACTGCAGGTGCCTACGGAACCCTACAGACCCCTACGGAATACTACCAGACACTACGGAAACCTATGGCCCCTACGGAACTCTACGGAACCTGACAGAAACACTGTGCGCCCCTACAGGCCCTTGCGGGCACTTGCAGAACTCTGCAGGAACCCACGGAACTTTATGGAGCCCTACCAGCCCCTACGGAAGCCTAAAGACCCTTGCAGGCAGTTACGGAACGGTACAGGGCCCTAGGGAACTTTACCAGCCACTACGGAACTCTACGGGCCCCTACGGAACCCTGCAGAACCCTCCAGAACCTTACAGAATCCCACGGATTCCTACAGACTCCTGCGGGCACTTACTCAACCCTAGAGGCCCCTACGGAACACTGCCAGCCCCTATGGAAGGAACCCTACGGGCCCCTACAGAACACTACTGGCTCCTGCGGTACTCTCCAGGCCTCTACGGAACCTACGAAGCTCTACGGAGCCCTATGGATCCTTACGGAACAGTACGGGCCCCTTCAGACCTCTGCGGGCGCTTATGGAAACCTACAGGACCCTACGGAACTGCACAAGACTCTACAGGCCCCTAGGGAACACCACAGGCCCCTACGGAACCGTACGAGACTCTACAGGCTCCTAGGGAACACCACAGGCCCCTACGGAACCCTACACAACCCTCCGGAAACATATGGCACCCTACAAGCTCCTACCAACCCCTGCGGGCACTTACTCAACCCTAGAGGCCCCTACGGAAATCTACGGGACTCTGCAGGCCCCTAGGGAACCCTACAGATTTTGACGGAACCCTACGAGCCCCTCTGGAACCCTACAGAATACTCCAGGACCCGACAGCACTCTACAAGACCCTTAGCAACACAACGGAACCTCACTAAAACCCTATGGGCTCCTACAGAACACTGCAGGTGCCTACGGAACCCTACAGACCCCTACGGAATACTACCAGACACTACGGAAACCTATGGCCCCTACGGAACTCTACGGAACCTGACAGAAACACTGTGCGCCCCTACAGGCCCTTGCGGGCACTTGCAGAACTCTGCAGGAACCCACGGAACTTTATGGAACCCTACCAGCCCCTATGGAAGCCTAAAGACCCTTGCAGGCAGTTACGGAACGGTACAGGGCCCTAGGGAACTTTACCAGCCACTACGGAACTCTACGGGCCCCTACGGAACCCTGCAGAACCCTCCAGAACCTTACAGAATCCCACGGATTCCTACAGACTCCTGCGGGCACTTACTCAACCCTAGAGGCCCCTACGGAACACTGCCAGCCCCTATGGAAGGAACCCTACGGGCCCCTACAGAACACTACTGGCTCCTGCGGTACTCTCCAGGCCTCTACGGAACCTACGAAGCTCTACGGAGCCCTATGGATCCTTACGGAACAGTACGGGCCCCTTCAGACCTCTGCGGGCGCTTATGGAAACCTACAGGACCCTACGGAACTGCACAAGACTCTACAGGCCCCTAGGGAACACCACAGGCCGCTACGGAACCGTACGAGACTCTACAGGCTCCTAGGGAACACCACAGGCCCCTACGGAACCCTACACAACCCTCCGGAAACATATGGCACCCTACAAGCTCCTACCAACCCCTGCGGGCACTTACTCAACCCTAGAGGCCCCTACGGAAATCTACGGGACTCTGCAGGCCCCTAGGGAACCCTACAGATTTTGACGGAACCCTACGAGCCCCTCTGGAACCCTACAGAATACTCCAGGACCCGACAGCACTCTACAAGACCCTTAGCAACACAACGGAACCTCACTAAAACCCTATGGGCTCCTACAGAACACTGCAGGTGCCTACGGAACCCTACAGACCCCTACGGAACCCTACAGACACCTGCAGGCACTTACAGAACCCTGCAGGCCCCTATGGAACCCTACAGGTCCATACAGAACCCCACAGGGCCCTACGGAACTTTACCAGCCACTACGGAACTCTACGGGCCCCTACGGAACCCTGCAGAACCCTCCGGAACCTTACAGAATCCCACAGACTCCTACAGACTCCTGCAGGCACTTACACAACCCTAGAGGCCCCTACGGAACACTGCCAGCCCCTGTGGAAGGAACCGTACGGGCCCCTACAGAACACTACTGGCTCCTGCGGTACTCTACAGGCCTCTAGGGAACCTACGAAGCTCTATGGAGCCCTATGGATCCTTACGGAACAGTACGGGCCCCTTCAGACCTCTGCGGGCGCTTATGGAAACCTACAGGACCCTACGGAACTGTACGAGACTCTACAGGCCCCTAGGGAAAACCACAGGCCCCTACGGAACCGTACGAGACTCTACAGGCCCCTAGGGAACACCACCGGCCCCTACGAAACCCTACACAACCCTCTGGAAACTTATGGAACCCTACAAGCTCCTACCAACCCCTGCGGGCACTTACTCAACCCTAGAGGCCCCTACGGAACACTGCCAGCCCCTGTGGAAGGAACCCTACGGGCCCCTACAGAACACTACTGGCTCCTGCGGTACTCTACAGGCCTCTAGGAAACCTACGAAGCTCTACGGAGCCCTATGGATCCTTACGGAGCAGTACGGGCCTATTCAGACCTCTGCGGGCGCTTATGGAAACCTACAGGACCCTATGGAACTGCACGAGACTCTACAGGCCCCTAGAGAAAACCACAGGCCCCTACGGAACCGTACGAGACTCTACAGGCTCCTAGGGAACATCACCGGCCCCTACGGAACCCTACACAACCCTCTGGAAACATATGGCACCCTACAAGCTCCTACCAACCCCTGCAGCCACTTACACAACCCTACAGGCCCCTACGGAAATCTACGGGACTCTACAGGCCCCTAGGGAACCCTACAGATTTTGACAGAACCCTACAAGCCCCTCTGGAACCCTACAGAATACTCCAGGACCCGACAGCACTCTACAAGACCCTTAGCAACACAACGGAACCTCACTAAAACCCTATGGGCTCCTACAGAACACTGCAGGTGCCTACGGAACCCTACAGAACCCTACGGAATACTACCAGACACTACGGAAACCTATGGCCCCTACGGAACTCTACGGAACCTGACAGAAACACTGTGCGCCCCTACAGGCCCTTGCGGGCACTTGCAGAACTCTGCAGGAACCCACGGAACTTTATGGAACCCTACCAGCCCCTACGGAAGCCTAAAGACCCTTGCAGGCAGTTACGGAACGGTACAGGGCCCTAGGGAACTTTACCAGCCACTACGGAACTCTACGGGCCCCTACGGAACCCTGCAGAACCCTCCAGAACCTTACAGAATCCCACGGATTCCTACAGACTCCTGCGGGCACTTACTCAACCCTAGAGGCCCCTACGGAACACTGCCAGCCCCTACGGAAGGAACCCTATGGGCCCCTACAGAACACTACTGGCTCCTGCGGTACTCTACAGGCCTCTAGGGAACCTATGAAGCTCTACGGAGCCCTATGGATCCTTACGGAACAGTACGGGCCCCTTCAGACCTCTGCGGGCGCTTATGGAAACCTACAGGACCCTACGGAACTGTACGAGAATCTACAGGCCCCTAGGGAACACCACAGGCCCCTACGGAACCGTATGAGACTCTACAGGCTCCTAGGGAACACCACAGGCCCCTACGAAACCCTACACAACCCTCCGGAAACATATGGCACCCTACAAGCTCCTACCAACCCCTGCGGGGACTTACTCAACCCTACAGGCCCCTACGGAAATCTACGGGACTCTACGGGCCCCTAGGGAACCCTACAGATTTCGACGGAACCCTACAAGCCCCTCTGGAACCCTACAGAATACTCCAGGACCCGACAGCACTCTACAAGACCCTTAGCAACACAACGGAACCTCACTAAAACCCTATGGGCTCCTACAGAACACTGCAGGTGCCTACGGAACCCTACAGACCCCTACGGAACCCTACAGACACCTGCAGGCACTTACAGAACCCTGCAGGCCCCTACGGAACCCTACAGGTCCATACAGAACCCCACAGGGCCCTACGGAACTTTACCAGCCACTACGGAACTCTACGGGCCCCTACGGAACCCTGCAGAACCCTCCAGAACCTTACAGAATCCCACAGACTCCTACAGACTCCTGCGGGCACTTACACAACCCTAGAGGCCCCTACGGAACACTGCCAGCCCCTATGGAAGGAACCCTACGGGCCCCTACAGAACACTACTGGCTCCTGCGGTACTCTACAGGCCTCTAGGAAACCTACGAAGCTCTACAGAGCCCTATGGATCCTTACGGAGCAGTACGGGCCTATTCAGACCTCTGCGGGCGCTTATGGAAACCTACAGGACCCTATGGAACTGTACGAGACTCTACAGGCCTCTAGAGAAAACCACAGGCCCCTACGGAACCGTACGAGACTCTACAGGCCCCTAGGGAAAACCACAGGCCCCTACGGAACCGTACGAGACTCTACAGGCTCCTAGGGAACATCACCGGCCCCTACGGAACCCTACACAACCCTCTGGAAACTTATGGAACCCTACAAGCTCCTACCAACCCCTGCGGCCACTTACACAACCCTACAGGCCCCTACGGAAATCTACGGGACTCTACAGGCCCCTAGGGAACCCTACAGATTTCGACGGAACCCTACAAGCCCCTCTGGAACCCTACAGAATACTCCAGGACCCGACAGCACTCTACAAGACCCTTAGCAACACAACGGAACCTCACTAAAACCCTATGGGCTCCTACAGAACACTGCAGGTGCCTACGGAACCCTACAGACCCCTACGGAATACTACCAGCCGCTACGGAAACCTATGGCCCCTACGGAACTCTACGGAACCTGACAGAAACACTGTGCGCCCCTACAGGCCCTTGCGGGCACTTGCAGAACTCTGCAGGAACCCACGGAACTTTATGGAACCCTACCAGCCCCTACGGAAGCTTAAAGACCCTTGCAGGCAGTTACGGAACGGTACAGGGCCCTAGGGAACTTTACCAGCCACTACGGAACTCTACGGGCCCCTACGGAACCCTGCAGAACCCTCCAGAACCTTACAGAATCCCACGGATTCCTACAGACTCCTGCGGGCACTTACTCAACCCTAGAGGCCCCTACGGAACACTGCCAGCCCCTATGGAAGGAACCCTACGGGCCCCTACAGAACACTACTGGCTCCTGCGGTACTCTCCAGGCCTCTACGGAACCTACGAAGCTCTACGGAGCCCTATGGATCCTTACGGAACAGTACGGGCCCCTTCAGACCTCTGCGGGCGCTTATGGAAACCTACAGGACCCTACGGAACTGCACAAGACTCTACAGGCCCCTAGGGAACACCACAGGCCCCTACGGAACCGTACGAGACTCTACAGGCTCCTAGGGAACACCACAGGCCCCTACGGAACCCTACACAACCCTCCGGAAACATATGGCACCCTACAAGCTCCTACCAACCCCTGCGGCCACTTACTCAACCCTAGAGGCCCCTACGGAAATCTACGGGACTCTACGGGCCCCTAGGGAAGCCTACAGATTTCGACGGAACCCTACAAGCCCCTCTGGAACCCTACAGAATACTCCAGGACCCGACAGCACTCTACAATACCCTTAGCAACACAACGGAACCTCACTAAAACCCTATGGGCTCCTACAGAACACTGCAGGTGCCTACGGAACCCTACAGACCCCTACGGAACCCTACAGACACCTACAGGCACTTACAGAACCCTGCAGGCCCCTACGGAACCCTACAGGTCCATACAGAACCCCACAGGGCCCTACGGAACTTTACCAGCCACTACGGAACTCTACGGGCCCCTACGGAACCCTGCAGAACCCTCCAGAACCTTACAGAATCCCACAGACTCCTACAGACTCCTGCGGGCACTTACACAACCCTAGAGGCCCCTACGGAACACTGCCAGCCCCTATGGAAGGAACCCTACGGGCCCCTACAGAACACTACTGGCTCCTGCGGTACTCTACAGGCCTCTAGGAAACCTACGAAGCTCTACAGAGCCCTATGGATCCTTACGGAGCAGTACGGGCCTATTCAGACCTCTGCGGGCGCTTATGGAAACCTACAGGACCCTATGGAACTGTACGAGACTCTACAGGCCTCTAGGGAAAACCACAGGCCCCTACGGAACCGTACGAGACTCTACAGGCCCCTAGGGAAAACCACAGGCCCCTACGGAACCGTACAAGACTCTACAGGCTCCTAGGGAACATCACCGGCCCCTACGGAACCCTACACAACCCTCTGGAAACTTATGGAACCCTACAAGCTCCTACCAACCCCTGCGGCCACTTACACAACCCTACAGGCCCCTACGGAAATCTACGGGACTCTACAGGCCCCTAGGGAACCCTACAGATTTCGACGGAACCCTACAAGCCCCTCTGGAACCCTACAGAATACTCCAGGACCCGACAGCACTCTACAAGACCCTTAGCAACACAACGGAACCTCACTAAAACCCTATGGGCTCCTACAGAACACTGCAGGTGCCTACGGAACCCTACAGACCCCTACGGAATACTACCAGACACTACGGAAACCTATGGCCCCTACGGAACTCTACGGAACCTGACAGAAACACTGTGCGCCCCTACAGGCCCTTGCGGGCACTTGCAGAACTCTGCAGGAACCCACGGAACTTTATGGAGCCCTACCAGCCCCTACGGAAGCCTAAAGACCCTTGCAGGCAGTTACGGAACGGTACAGGGCCCTAGGGAACTTTACCAGCCACTACGGAACTCTACGGGCCCCTACGGAACCCTGCAGAACCCTCCAGAACCTTACAGAATCCCACGGATTCCTACAGACTCCTGCGGGCACTTACTCAACCCTAGAGGCCCCTACGGAACACTGCCAGCCCCTATGGAAGGAACCCTACGGGCCCCTACAGAACACTACTGGCTCCTGCGGTACTCTCCAGGCCTCTACGGAACCTACGAAGCTCTACGGAGCCCTATGGATCCTTACGGAACAGTACGGGCCCCTTCAGACCTCTGCGGGCGCTTATGGAAACCTACAGGACCCTACGGAACTGCACGAGACTCTACAGGCCCCTAGGGAACACCACAGGCCGCTACGGAACCGTACGAGACTCTACAGGCTCCTAGGGAACACCACAGGCCCCTACGGAACCCTACACAACCCTCCGGAAACATATGGCACCCTACAAGCTCCTACCAACCCCTGCGGGCACTTACTCAACCCTAGAGGCCCCTACGGAAATCTACGGGACTCTGCAGGCCCCTAGGGAACCCTACAGATTTTGACGGAACCCTACGAGCCCCTCTGGAACCCTACAGAATACTCCAGGACCCGACAGCACTCTACAAGACCCTTAGCAACACAACGGAACCTCACTAAAACCCTATGGGCTCCTACAGAACACTGCAGGTGCCTACGGAACCCTACAGACCCCTACGGAATACTACCAGACACTACGGAAACCTATGGCCCCTACGGAACTCTACGGAACCTGACAGAAACACTGTGCGCCCCTACAGGCCCTTGCGGGCACTTGCAGAACTCTGCAGGAACCCACGGAACTTTATGGAACCCTACCAGCCCCTACGGAAGCCTAAAGACCCTTGCAGGCAGTTACGGAACGGTACAGGGCCCTAGGGAACTTTACCAGCCACTACGGAACTCTACGGGCCCCTACGGAACCCTGCAGAACCCTCCAGAACCTTACAGAATCCCACGGATTCCTACAGACTCCTGCGGGCACTTACTCAACCCTAGAGGCCCCTACGGAACACTGCCAGCCCCTATGGAAGGAACCCTACGGGCCCCTACAGAACACTACTGGCTCCTGCGGTACTCTACAGGCCTCTAGGAAACCTACAAAGCTCTACGGAGCCCTATGGATCCTTATGGAGCAGTACGGGCCCCTTCAGACCTCTGCGGGCGCTTATGGAAACCTACAGGACCCTATGGAACTGTACGAGACTCTACAGGCCCCTAGGGAAAACCACAGGCCCCTGCGGAACCGTACGAGACTCTACAGGCTCCTAGGGAACACCACCGGCCCCTACGGAACCCTACACAACCCTCTGGAAACTTATGGAACCCTACAAGCTCCTACCAACCCCTGCGGGCACTTACACAACCCTACAGGCCCCTACGGAAATCTACGGGACTCTACGGGCCCCTAGGGAAGCCTACAGATTTCGACGGAACCCTACGAGCCCCTCTGGAACCCTACAGAATACTCCAGGACCCGACAGCACTCTACAAGACCCTTAGCAACACAACGGAACCTCACTAAAACCCTATGGGCTCCTACAGAACACTGCAGGTGCCTACGGAACCCTACAGACCCCTACGGAATACTACCAGACACTACGGAAACCTATGGCCCCTACGGAACTCTACGGAACCTGACAGAAACACTGTGCGCCCCTACAGGCCCTTGCGGGCACTTGCAGAACTCTGCAGGAACCCACGGAACTTTATGGAACCCTACCAGCCCCTACGGAAGCCTAAAGACCCTTGCAGGCAGTTACGGAACGGTACAGGGCCCTAGGGAACTTTACCAGCCACTACGGAACTCTACGGGCCCCTACGGAACCCTGCAGAACCCTCCAGAACCTTACAGAATCCCACGGATTCCTACAGACTCCTGCGGGCACTTACTCAACCCTAGAGGCCCCTACGGAACACTGCCAGCCCCTATGGAAGGAACCCTACGGGCCCCTACAGAACACTACTGGCTCCTGCGGTACTCTACAGGCCTCTAGGAAACCTACAAAGCTCTACGGAGCCCTATGGATCCTTATGGAGCAGTACGGGCCCCTTCAGACCTCTGCGGGCGCTTATGGAAACCTACAGGACCCTATGGAACTGTACGAGACTCTACAGGCCCCTAGGGAAAACCACAGGCCCCTGCGGAACCGTACGAGACTCTACAGGCTCCTAGGGAACACCACCGGCCCCTACGGAACCCTACACAACCCTCTGGAAACTTATGGAACCCTACAAGCTCCTACCAACCCCTGCGGGCACTTACACAACCCTACAGGCCCCTACGGAAATCTACGGGACTCTACGGGCCCCTAGGGAAGCCTACAGATTTCGACGGAACCCTACGAGCCCCTCTGGAACCCTACAGAATACTCCAGGACCCGACAGCACTCTACAAGACCCTTAGCAACACAACGGAACCTCACTAAAACCCTATGGGCTCCTACAGAACACTGCAGGTGCCTACGGAACCCTACAGACCCCTACGGAACCCTACAGACACCTGCAGGCACTTACAGAACCCTGCAGGCCCCTACGGAACCCTACAGGTCCATACAGAACCCCACAGGGCCCTACGGAACTTTACCAGCCACTACGGAACTCTACGGGCCCCTACGGAACCCTGCAGAACCCTCCGGAACCTTACAGAATCCCACAGACTCCTACAGACTCCTGCAGGCACTTACACAACCCTAGAGGCCCCTACGGAACACTGCCAGCCCCTGTGGAAGGAACCCTACGGGCCCCTACAGAACACTACTGGCTCCTGCGGTACTCTACAGGCCTCTAGGGAACCTACGAAGCTCTACGGAGCCCTATGGATCCTTACGGAACAGTACGGGCCCCTTCAGACCTCTGCGGGCGCTTATGGAAACCTACAGGACCCTACGGAACTGTACGAGACTCTACAGGCCCCTAGGGAAAACCACAGGCCCCTACGGAACCGTACGAGACTCTACAGGCCCCTAGGGAACACCACCGGCCCCTACGAAACCCTACACAACCCTCTGGAAACTTATGGAACCCTACAAGCTCCTACCAACCCCTGCGGGCACTTACTCAACCCTAGAGGCCCCTACGGAACACTGCCAGCCCCTGTGGAAGGAACCCTACGGGCCCCTACAGAACACTACTGGCTCCTGCGGTACTCTACAGGCCTCTAGGAAACCTACGAAGCTCTACGGAGCCCTATGGATCCTTACGGAGCAGTACGGGCCTATTCAGACCTCTGCGGGCGCTTATGGAAACCTACAGGACCCTATGGAACTGCACGAGACTCTACAGGCCCCTAGAGAAAACCACAGGCCCCTACGGAACCGTACGAGACTCTACAGGCTCCTAGGGAACATCACCGGCCCCTACGGAACCCTACACAACCCTCTGGAAACATATGGCACCCTACAAGCTCCTACCAACCCCTGCAGCCACTTACACAACCCTACAGGCCCCTACGGAAATCTACGGGACTCTACAGGCCCCTAGGGAACCCTACAGATTTTGACAGAACCCTACAAGCCCCTCTGGAACCCTACAGAATACTCCAGGACCCGACAGCACTCTACAAGACCCTTAGCAACACAACGGAACCTCACTAAAACCCTATGGGCTCCTACAGAACACTGCAGGTGCCTACGGAACCCTACAGACCCCTACGGAATACTACCAGACACTACGGAAACCTATGGCCCCTACGGAACTCTACGGAACCTGACAGAAACACTGTGCGCCCCTACAGGCCCTTGCGGGCACTTGCAGAACTCTGCAGGAACCCACGGAACTTTATGGAACCCTACCAGCCCCTACGGAAGCCTAAAGACCCTTGCAGGCAGTTACGGAACGGTACAGGGCCCTAGGGAACTTTACCAGCCACTACGGAACTCTACGGGCCCCTACGGAACCCTGCAGAACCCTCCAGAACCTTACAGAATCCCACGGATTCCTACAGACTCCTGCGGGCACTTACTCAACCCTAGAGGCCCCTACGGAACACTGCCAGCCCCTATGGAAGGAACCCTACGGGCCCCTACAGAACACTACTGGCTCCTGCGGTACTCTCCAGGCCTCTACGGAACCTACGAAGCTCTACGGAGCCCTATGGATCCTTACGGAACAGTACGGGCCCCTTCAGACCTCTGCGGGCGCTTATGGAAACCTACAGGACCCTACGGAACTGCACAAGACTCTACAGGCCCCTAGGGAACACCACAGGCCCCTACGGAACCGTACGAGACTCTACAGGCTCCTAGGGAACACCACAGGCCCCTACGGAACCCTACACAACCCTCCGGAAACATATGGCACCCTACAAGCTCCTACCAACCCCTGCGGGCACTTACTCAACCCTAGAGGCCCCTACGGAAATCTACGGGACTCTGCAGGCCCCTAGGGAACCCTACAGATTTTGACGGAACCCTACGAGCCCCTCTGGAACCCTACAGAATACTCCAGGACCCGACAGCACTCTACAAGACCCTTAGCAACACAACGGAACCTCACTAAAACCCTATGGGCTCCTACAGAACACTGCAGGTGCCTACGGAACCCTACAGACCCCTACGGAACCCTACAGACACCTACAGGCACTTACAGAACCCTGCAGGCCCCTACGGAACCCTACAGGTCCATACAGAACCCCACAGGGCCCTACGGAACTTTACCAGCCACTACGGAACTCTACGGGCCCCTACGGAACCCTGCAGAACCCTCCAGAACCTTACAGAATCCCACAGACTCCTACAGACTCCTGCGGGCACTTACACAACCCTAGAGGCCCCTACGGAACACTGCCAGCCCCTATGGAAGGAACCCTACGGGCCCCTACAGAACACTACTGGCTCCTGCGGTACTCTACAGGCCTCTAGGAAACCTACGAAGCTCTACAGAGCCCTATGGATCCTTACGGAACAGTACGGGCCTATTCAGACCTCTGCGGGCGCTTATGGAAACCTACAGGACCCTATGGAACTGTACGAGACTCTACAGGCCTCTAGAGAAAACCACAGGCCCCTACGGAACCGTACGAGACTCTACAGGCCCCTAGGGAAAACCACAGGCCCCTACGGAACCGTACGAGACTCTACAGGCTCCTAGGGAACATCACCGGCCCCTACGGAACCCTACACAACCCTCTGGAAACTTATGGAACCCTACAAGCTCCTACCAACCCCTGCGGGCACTTACACAACCCTACAGGCCCCTACGGAAATCTACGGGACTCTACAGGCCCCTAGGGAACCCTACAGATTTCGACGGAACCCTACAAGCCCCTCTGGAACCCTACAGAATACTCCAGGACCCGACAGCACTCTACAAGACCCTTAGCAACACAACGGAACCTCACTAAAACCCTATGGGCTCCTACAGAACACTGCAGGTGCCTACGGAACCCTACAGACCCCTACGGAATACTACCAGCCGCTACGGAAACCTATGGCCCCTACGGAACTCTACGGAACCTGACAGAAACACTGTGCGCCCCTACAGGCCCTTGCGGGCACTTGCAGAACTCTGCAGGAACCCACGGAACTTTATGGAACCCTACCAGCCCCTACGGAAGCCTAAAGACCCTTGCAGGCAGTTACGGAACGGTACAGGGCCCTAGGGAACTTTACCAGCCACTACGGAACTCTACGGGCCCCTACGGAACCCTGCAGAACCCTCCAGAACCTTACAGAATCCCACGGATTCCTACAGACTCCTGCGGGCACTTACTCAACCCTAGAGGCCCCTACGGAACACTGCCAGCCCCTATGGAAGGAACCCTACGGGCCCCTACAGAACACTACTGGCTCCTGCGGTACTCTCCAGGCCTCTACGGAACCTACGAAGCTCTACGGAGCCCTATGGATCCTTACGGAACAGTACGGGCCCCTTCAGACCTCTGCGGGCGCTTATGGAAACCTACAGGACCCTACGGAACTGCACAAGACTCTACAGGCCCCTAGGGAAAACCACAGGCCCCTACGGAACCGTACGAGACTCTACAGGCTCCTAGGGAACACCACAGGCCCCTACGGAACCCTACACAACCCTCCGGAAACATATGGCACCCTACAAGCTCCTACCAACCCCTGCGGGCACTTACACAACCCTACAGGCCCCTACGGAAATCTACGGGACTCTGCAGGCCCCTAGGGAACCCTACAGATTTTGACGGAACCCTACGAGCCCCTCTGGAACCCTACAGAATACTCCAGGACCCGACAGCACTCTACAAGACCCTTAGCAACACAACGGAACCTCACTAAAACCCTATGGGCTCCTACAGAACACTGCAGGTGCCTACGGAACCCTACAGACCCCTACGGAATACTACCAGACACTACGGAAACCTATGGCCCCTACGGAACTCTACGGAACCTGACAGAAACACTGTGCGCCCCTACAGGCCCTTGCGGGCACTTGCAGAACTCTGCAGGAACCCACGGAACTTTATGGAACCCTACCAGCCCCTACGGAAGCCTAAAGACCCTTGCAGGCAGTTACGGAACGGTACAGGGCCCTAGGGAACTTTACCAGCCACTACGGAACTCTACGGGCCCCTACGGAACCCTGCAGAACCCTCCAGAACCTTACAGAATCCCACGGATTCCTACAGACTCCTGCGGGCACTTACTCAACCCTAGAGGCCCCTACGGAACACTGCCAGCCCCTATGGAAGGAACCCTACGGGCCCCTACAGAACACTACTGGCTCCTGCGGTACTCTACAGGCCTCTAGGAAACCTACAAAGCTCTACGGAGCCCTATGGATCCTTATGGAGCAGTACGGGCCCCTTCAGACCTCTGCGGGCGCTTATGGAAACCTACAGGACCCTATGGAACTGTACGAGACTCTACAGGCCCCTAGGGAAAACCACAGGCCCCTGCGGAACCGTACGAGCCTCTACAGGCTCCTAGGGAACACCACCGGCCCCTACGGAACCCTACACAACCCTCTGGAAACTTATGGAACCCTACAAGCTCCTACCAACCCCTGCGGGCACTTACACAACCCTACAGGCCCCTACGGAAATCTACGGGACTCTACAGGCCCCTAGGGAAGCCTACAGATTTCGACGGAACCCTACGAGCCCCTCTGGAACCCTACAGAATACTCCAGGACCCGACAGCACTCTACAATACCCTTAGCAACACAACGGAACCTCACTAAAACCCTATGGGCTCCTACAGAACACTGCAGGTGCCTACGGAACCCTACAGACCCCTACGGAACCCTACAGACACCTGCAGGCACTTACAGAACCCTGCAGGCCCCTACGGAACCCTACAGGTCCATACAGAACCCCACAGGGCCCTACGGAACTTTACCAGCCACTACGGAACTCTACGGGCCCCTACGGAACCCTGCAGAACCCTCCGGAACCTTACAGAATCCCACAGACTCCTACAGACTCCTGCAGGCACTTACACAACCCTAGAGGCCCCTACGGAACACTGCCAGCCCCTGTGGAAGGAACCCTACGGGCCCCTACAGAACACTACTGGCTCCTGCGGTACTCTACAGGCCTCTAGGGAACCTACGAAGCTCTACGGAGCCCTATGGATCCTTACGGAACAGTACGGGCCCCTTCAGACCTCTGCGGGCGCTTATGGAAACCTACAGGACCCTACGGAACTGTACGAGACTCTACAGGCCCCTAGGGAAAACCACAGGCCCCTACGGAACCGTACGAGACTCTACAGGCCCCTAGGGAACACCACCGGCCCCTACGAAACCCTACACAACCCTCTGGAAACTTATGGAACCCTACAAGCTCCTACCAACCCCTGCGGGCACTTACTCAACCCTAGAGGCCCCTACGGAACACTGCCAGCCCCTGTGGAAGGAACCCTACGGGCCCCTACAGAACACTACTGGCTCCTGCGGTACTCTACAGGCCTCTAGGGAACCTACGAAGCTCTACGGAGCCCTATGGATCCTTACGGAGCAGTACGGGCCCCTTCAGACCTCTGCGGGCGCTTATGGAAACCTACAGGACCCTACGGAACTGTACGAGACTCTACAGGCCCCTAGGGAAAACCACAGGCCCCTACGGAACCGTACGAGACTCTACAGGCCCCTAGGGAACACCACCGGCCCCTACGAAACCCTACACAACCCTCTGGAAACTTATGGAACCCTACAAGCTCCTACCAACCCCTGCGGGCACTTACTCAACCCTAGAGGCCCCTACGGAACACTGCCAGCCCCTGTGGAAGGAACCCTACGGGCCCCTACAGAACACTACTGGCTCCTGCGGTACTCTACAGGCCTCTAGGAAACCTACGAAGCTCTACGGAGCCCTATGGATCCTTACGGAGCAGTACGGGCCTATTCAGACCTCTGCGGGCGCTTATGGAAACCTACAGGACCCTATGGAACTGCACGAGACTCTACAGGCCCCTAGAGAAAACCACAGGCCCCTACGGAACCGTACGAGACTCTACAGGCTCCTAGGGAACATCACCGGCCCCTACGGAACCCTACACAACCCTCTGGAAACATATGGCACCCTACAAGCTCCTACCAACCCCTGCGGGCACTTACACAACCCTACAGGCCCCTACGGAAATCTACGGGACTCTACAGGCCCCTAGGGAACCCTACAGAATACTCCAGGACCCGACAGCACTCTACAAGACCCTTAGCAACACAACGGAACCTCACTAAAACCCTATGGGCTCCTACAGAACACTGCAGGTGCCTACGGAACCCTACAGACCCCTACGGAATACTACCAGACACTACGGAAACCTATGGCCCCTACGGAACTCTACGGAACCTGACAGAAACACTGTGCGCCCCTACAGGCCCTTGCGGGCACTTGCAGAACTCTGCAGGAACCCACGGAACTTTATGGAACCCTACCAGCCCCTACGGAAGCCTAAAGACCCTTGCAGGCAGTTACGGAACGGTACAGGGCCCTAGGGAACTTTACCAGCCACTACGGAACTCTACGGGCCCCTACGGAACCCTGCAGAACCCTCCAGAACCTTACAGAATCCCACGGATTCCTACAGACTCCTGCGGGCACTTACTCAACCCTAGAGGCCCCTACGGAACACTGCCAGCCCCTACGGAAGGAACCCTACGGGCCCCTACAGAACACTACTGGCTCCTGCGGTACTCTACAGGCCTCTAGGGAACCTAGGAAGCTCTACGGAGCCCTATGGATCCTTACGGAACAGTACGGGCCCCTTCAGACCTCTGCGGGCGCTTATGGAAACCTACAGGACCCTACGGAACTGTACGAGAATCTACAGGCCCCTAGGGAACACCACAGGCCCCTACGGAACCGTACGAGACTCTACAGGCTCCTAGGGAACACCACAGGCCCCTACGGAACCCTACACAACCCTCCGGAAACATATGGCACCCTACAAGCTCCTACCAACCCCTGCGGGCACTTACTCAACCCTAGAGGCCCCTACGGAAATCTACGGGACTCTGCAGGCCCCTAGGGAACCCTACAGATTTTGACGGAACCCTACGAGCCCCTCTGGAACCCTACAGAATACTCCAGGACCCGACAGCACTCTACAAGACCCTTAGCAACACAACGGAACCTCACTAAAACCCTATGGGCTCCTACAGAACACTGCAGGTGCCTACGGAACCCTACAGACCCCTACGGAACCCTACAGACACCTACAGGCACTTACAGAACCCTGCAGGCCCCTACGGAACCCTACAGGTCCATACAGAACCCCACAGGGCCCTACGGAACTTTACCAGCCACTACGGAACTCTACGGGCCCCTACGGAACCCTGCAGAACCCTCCAGAACCTTACAGAATCCCACAGACTCCTACAGACTCCTGCGGGCACTTACACAACCCTAGAGGCCCCTACGGAACACTGCCAGCCCCTATGGAAGGAACCCTACGGGCCCCTACAGAACACTACTGGCTCCTGCGGTACTCTACAGGCCTCTAGGAAACCTACGAAGCTCTACAGAGCCCTATGGATCCTTACGGAGCAGTACGGGCCTATTCAGACCTCTGCGGGCGCTTATGGAAACCTACAGGACCCTATGGAACTGTACGAGACTCTACAGGCCTCTAGAGAAAACCACAGGCCCCTACGGAACCGTACGAGACTCTACAGGCTCCTAGGGAACATCACCGGCCCCTACGGAACCCTACACAACCCTCTGGAAACTTATGGAACCCTACAAGCTCCTACCAACCCCTGCGGGCACTTACACAACCCTACAGGCCCCTACGGAAATCTACGGGACTCCACGGGCCCCTAGGGAAGCCTACAGATTTCGACGGAACCCTACAAGCCCCTCTGGAACCCTACAGAATACTCCAGGACCCGACAGCACTCTACAAGACCCTTAGCAACACAACGGAACCTCACTAAAACCCTATGGGCTCCTACAGAACACTGCAGGTGCCTACGGAACCCTACAGACCCCTACGGAATACTACCAGCCGCTACGGAAACCTATGGCCCCTACGGAACTCTACGGAACCTGACAGAAACACTGTGCGCCCCTACAGGCCCTTGCGGGCACTTGCAGAACTCTGCAGGAACCCACGGAACTTTATGGAACCCTACCAGCCCCTACGGAAGCCTAAAGACCCTTGCAGGCAGTTACGGAACGGTACAGGGCCCTAGGGAACTTTACCAGCCACTACGGAACTCTACGGGCCCCTACGGAACCCTGCAGAACCCTCCAGAACCTTACAGAATCCCACGGATTCCTACAGACTCCTGCGGGCACTTACTCAACCCTAGAGGCCCCTACGGAACACTGCCAGCCCCTATGGAAGGAACCCTACGGGCCCCTACAGAACACTACTGGCTCCTGCGGTACTCTCCAGGCCTCTACGGAACCTACGAAGCTCTACGGAGCCCTATGGATCCTTACGGAACAGTACGGGCCCCTTCAGACCTCTGCGGGCGCTTATGGAAACCTACAGGACCCTACGGAACTGCACAAGACTCTACAGGCCCCTAGGGAACACCACAGGCCCCTACGGAACCGTACGAGACTCTACAGGCTCCTAGGGAACACCACAGGCCCCTACGGAACCCTACACAACCCTCCGGAAACATATGGCACCCTACAAGCTCCTACCAACCCCTGCGGGCACTTACACAACCCTACAGGCCCCTACGGAAATCTACGGGACTCTGCAGGCCCCTAGGGAACCCTACAGATTTTGACGGAACCCTACGAGCCCCTCTGGAACCCTACAGAATACTCCAGGACCCGACAGCACTCTACAAGACCCTTAGCAACACAACGGAACCTCACTAAAACCCTATGGGCTCCTACAGAACACTGCAGGTGCCTACGGAACCCTACAGACCCCTACGGAATACTACCAGACGCTACGGAAACCTATGGCCCCTACGGAACTCTACGGAACCTGACAGAAACACTGTGCGCCCCTACAGGCCCTTGCGGGCACTTGCAGAACTCTGCAGGAACCCACGGAACTTTATGGAACCCTACCAGCCCCTACGGAAGCCTAAAGACCCTTGCAGGCAGTTACGGAACGGTACAGGGCCCTAGGGAACTTTACCAGCCACTACGGAACTCTACGGGCCCCTACGGAACCCTGCAGAACCCTCCAGAACCTTACAGAATCCCACGGATTCCTACAGACTCCTGCGGGCACTTACTCAACCCTAGAGGCCCCTACGGAACACTGCCAGCCCCTATGGAAGGAACCCTACGGGCCCCTACAGAACACTACTGGCTCCTGCGGTACTCTACAGGCCTCTAGGAAACCTACAAAGCTCTACGGAGCCCTATGGATCCTTATGGAGCAGTACGGGCCCCTTCAGACCTCTGCGGGCGCTTATGGAAACCTACAGGACCCTATGGAACTGTACGAGACTCTACAGGCCCCTAGGGAAAACCACAGGCCCCTGCGGAACCGTACGAGCCTCTACAGGCTCCTAGGGAACACCACCGGCCCCTACGGAACCCTACACAACCCTCTGGAAACTTATGGAACCCTACAAGCTCCTACCAACCCCTGCGGGCACTTACACAACCCTACAGGCCCCTACGGAAATCTACGGGACTCTACAGGCCCCTAGGGAAGCCTACAGATTTCGACGGAACCCTACGAGCCCCTCTGGAACCCTACAGAATACTCCAGGACCCGACAGCACTCTACAATACCCTTAGCAACACAACGGAACCTCACTAAAACCCTATGGGCTCCTACAGAACACTGCAGGTGCCTACGGAACCCTACAGACCCCTACGGAACCCTACAGACACCTGCAGGCACTTACAGAACCCTGCAGGCCCCTACGGAACCCTACAGGTCCATACAGAACCCCACAGGGCCCTACGGAACTTTACCAGCCACTACGGAACTCTACGGGCCCCTACGGAACCCTGCAGAACCCTCCGGAACCTTACAGAATCCCACAGACTCCTACAGACTCCTGCAGGCACTTACACAACCCTAGAGGCCCCTACGGAACACTGCCAGCCCCTGTGGAAGGAACCCTACGGGCCCCTACAGAACACTACTGGCTCCTGCGGTACTCTACAGGCCTCTAGGGAACCTACGAAGCTCTACGGAGCCCTATGGATCCTTACGGAACAGTACGGGCCCCTTCAGACCTCTGCGGGCGCTTATGGAAACCTACAGGACCCTACGGAACTGTACGAGACTCTACAGGCCCCTAGGGAAAACCACAGGCCCCTACGGAACCGTACGAGACTCTACAGGCCCCTAGGGAACACCACCGGCCCCTACGAAACCCTACACAACCCTCTGGAAACTTATGGAACCCTACAAGCTCCTACCAACCCCTGCGGGCACTTACTCAACCCTAGAGGCCCCTACGGAACACTGCCAGCCCCTGTGGAAGGAACCCTACGGGCCCCTACAGAACACTACTGGCTCCTGCGGTACTCTACAGGCCTCTAGGGAACCTACGAAGCTCTACGGAGCCCTATGGATCCTTACGGAGCAGTACGGGCCCCTTCAGACCTCTGCGGGCGCTTATGGAAACCTACAGGACCCTACGGAACTGTACGAGACTCTACAGGCCCCTAGGGAAAACCACAGGCCCCTACGGAACCGTACGAGACTCTACAGGCCCCTAGGGAACACCACCGGCCCCTACGAAACCCTACACAACCCTCTGGAAACTTATGGAACCCTACAAGCTCCTACCAACCCCTGCGGGCACTTACTCAACCCTAGAGGCCCCTACGGAACACTGCCAGCCCCTGTGGAAGGAACCCTACGGGCCCCTACAGAACACTACTGGCTCCTGCGGTACTCTACAGGCCTCTAGGGAACCTACGAAGCTCTACGGAGCCCTATGGATCCTTACGGAGCAGTACGGGCCTATTCAGACCTCTGCGGGCGCTTATGGAAACCTACAGGACCCTATGGAACTGCACGAGACTCTACAGGCCCCTAGAGAAAACCACAGGCCCCTACGGAACCGTACGAGACTCTACAGGCTCCTAGGGAACATCACCGGCCCCTACAGAACCCTACACAACCCTCTGGAAACATATGGCACCCTACAAGCTCCTACCAACCCCTGCGGGCACTTACACAACCCTACAGGCCCCTACGGAAATCTACGGGACTCTACAGGCCCCTAGGGAACCCTACAGAATACTCCAGGACCCGACAGCACTCTACAAGACCCTTAGCAACACAACGGAACCTCACTAAAACCCTATGGGCTCCTACAGAACACTGCAGGTGCCTACGGAACCCTACAGAACCCTACGGAATACTACCAGACACTACGGAAACCTATGGCCCCTACGGAACTCTACGGAACCTGACAGAAACACTGTGCGCCCCTACAGGCCCTTGCGGGCACTTGCAGAAGTCTGCAGGAACCCACGGAACTTTATGGAACCCTACCAGCCCCTACGGAAGCCTAAAGACCCTTGCAGGCAGTTACGGAACGGTACAGGGCCCTAGGGAACTTTACCAGCCACTACGGAACTCTACGGGCCCCTACGGAACCCTGCAGAACCCTCCAGAACCTTACAGAATCCCACGGATTCCTACAGACTCCTGCGGGCACTTACTCAACCCTAGAGGCCCCTACGGAACACTGCCAGCCCCTGTGGAAGGAACCCTACGGGCCCCTACAGAACACTACTGGCTCCTGCGGTACTCTACAGGCCTCTAGGGAACCTACGAAGCTCTACGGAGCCCTATGGATCCTTACGGAACAGTACGGGCCCCTTCAGACCTCTGCGGGCGCTTATGGAAACCTACAGGACCCTACGGAACTGTACGAGACTCTACAGGCCCCTAGGGAAAACCACAGGCCCCTACGGAACCGTACGAGACTCTACAGGCCCCTAGGGAACACCACCGGCCCCTACGGAACCCTACACAACCCTCTGGAAACTTATGGAACCCTACAAGCTTCTACCAACCCCTGCGGGCACTTACACAACCCTACAGGCCCCTACGGAAATCTACGGGACTCCACGGGCCCCTAGGGAAGCCTACAGATTTTGACGGAACCCTACGAGCCCCTCTGGAACCCTACAGAATACTCCAGGACCCTACAGCACTCTACAAGATCCTTAGCAACACAACGGAACCTCACTAAAACCCTATGGGCTCCTACAGAACACTGCAGGTGCCTACGGAACCCTACAGACCCCTACGGAACCCTACAGACACCTGCAGGCACTTACAGAACCCTGCAGGCCCCTACGGAACCCTACAGGTCCATACAGAACCCCACAGGGCCCTACGGAACTTTACCAGCCACTACGGAACTCTACGGGCCCCTACGGAACCCTGCAGAACCCTCCAGAACCTTACAGAATCCCACAGACTCCTACAGACTCCTGCGGGCACTTACACAACCCTAGAGGCCCCTACGGAACACTGCCAGCCCCTGTGGAAGGAACCCTACGGGCCCCTACAGAACACTACTGGCTCCTGCGGTACTCTACAGGCCTCTAGGGAACCTACGAAGCTCTACAGAGCCCTATGGATCCTTACGGAGCAGTACGGGCCTATTCAGACCTCTGCGGGCGCTTATGGAAACCTACAGGACCCTATGGAACTGTACGAGACTCTACAGGCCTCTAGGGAAAACCACAGGCCCCTACGGAACCGTACGAGACTCTACAGGCCCCTAGGGAAAACCACAGGCCCCTACGGAACCGTACGAGACTCTACAGGCTCCTAGGGAACATCACCGGCCCCTACGGAACCCTACACAACCCTCTGGAAACTTATGGAACCCTACAAGCTCCTACCAACCCCTGCGGCCACTTACACAACCCTACAGGCCCCTACGGAAATCTACGGGACTCTACGGGCCCCTAGGGAACCCTACAGATTTCGACGGAACCCTACAAGCCCCTCTGGAACCCTACAGAATACTCCAGGACCCGACAGCACTCTACAAGACCCTTAGCAACACAACGGAACCTCACTAAAACCCTATGGGCTCCTACAGAACACTGCAGGTGCCTACGGAACCCTACAGACCCCTACGGAATACTACCAGCCGCTACGGAAACCTATGGCCCCTACGGAACTCTACGGAACCTGACAGAAACACTGTGCGCCCCTACAGGCCCTTGCGGGCACTTGCAGAACTCTGCAGGAACCCACGGAACTTTATGGAACCCTACCAGCCCCTACGGAAGCCTAAAGACCCTTGCAGGCAGTTACGGAACGGTACAGGGCCCTAGGGAACTTTACCAGCCACTACGGAACTCTACGGGCCCCTACGGAACCCTGCAGAACCCTCCAGAACCTTACAGAATCCCACGGATTCCTACAGACTCCTGCGGGCACTTACTCAACCCTAGAGGCCCCTACGGAACACTGCCAGCCCCTATGGAAGGAACGCTACGGGCCCCTACAGAACACTACTGGCTCCTGCGGTACTCTACAGGCCTCTAGGGAACCTACGAAGCTCTACGGAGCCCTATGGATCCTTACGGAACAGTACGGGCCCCTTCAGACCTCTGCGGGCGCTTATGGAAACCTACAGGACCCTACGGAACTGCACAAGACTCTACAGGCCCCTAGGGAACACCACAGGCCCCTGCGGAACCGTACGAGACTCTACAGGCTCCTAGGGAACACCACAGGCCCCTACGGAACCCTACACAACCCTCCGGAAACATATGGCACCCTACAAGCTCCTACCAACCCCTGCGGCCACTTACTCAACCCTAGAGGCCCCTACGGAAATCTACGGGACTCTGCAGGCCCCTAGGGAACCCTACAGATTTTGACGGAACCCTACGAGCCCCTCTGGAACCCTACAGAATACTCCAGGACCCGACAGCACTCTACAAGACCCTTAGCAACACAACGGAACCTCACTAAAACCCTATGGGCTCCTACAGAACACTGCAGGTGCCTACGGAACCCTACAGACCCCTACGGAATACTACCAGACACTACGGAAACCTATGGCCCCTACGGAACTCTACGGAACCTGACAGAAACACTGTGCGCCCCTACAGGCCCTTGCGGGCACTTGCAGAACTCTGCAGGAACCCACGGAACTTTATGGAACCCTACCAGCCCCTACGGAAGCCTAAAGACCCTTGCAGGCAGTTACGGAATGGTACAGGGCCCTAGGGAACTTTACCAGCCCCTACGGAACTCTACGGGCCCCTACGGAACCCTGCAGAACCCTCCAGAACCTTACAGAATCCCACGGATTCCTACAGACTCCTGCGGGCACTTACTCAACCCTAGAGGCCCCTACGGAACACTGCCAGCCCCTATGGAAGGAACCCTACGGGCCCCTACAGAACACTACTGGCTCCTGCGGTACTCTACAGGCCTCTAGGGAACCTACAAAGCTCTACGGAGCCCTATGGATCCTTATGGAGCAGTACGGGCCCCTTCAGACATCTGCGGGCGCTTATGGAAACCTACAGGACCCTATGGAACTGTACGAGACTCTACAGGCCCCTAGGGAAAACCACAGGCCCCTACGGAACCGTACGAGACTCTACAGGCTCCTAGGGAACACCACCGGCCCCTACGGAACCCTACACAACCCTCTGGAAACTTATGGAACCCTACAAGCTCCTACCAACCCCTGCGGCCACTTACACAACCCTACAGGCCCCTACGGAAATCTACGGGACTCTATGGGCCCCTAAGGAAGCCTACAGATTTCGACGGAACCCTACGAGCCCCTCTGGAACCCTACAGAATACTCCAGGACCCGACAGCACTCTACAAGACCCTTAGCAACACAACGGAACCTCACTAAAACCCTATGGGCTCCTACAGAACACTGCAGGTGCCTACGGAACCCTACAGACCCCTACGGAACCCTACAGACACCTGCAGGCACTTACAGAACCCTGCAGGCCCCTACGGAACCCTACAGGTCCATACAGAACCCCACAGGGCCCTACGGAACTTTACCAGCCACTACGGAACTCTACGGGCCCCTACGGAACCCTGCAGAACCCTCCGGAACCTTACAGAATCCCACAGACTCCTACAGACTCCTGCGGGCACTTACACAACCCTAGAGGCCCCTACGGAACACTGCCAGCCCCTGTGGAAGGAACCCTACGGGCCCCTACAGAACACTACTGGCTCCTGCGGTACTCTACAGGCCTCTAGGGAACCTACGAAGCTCTACGGAGCCCTATGGATCCTTACGGAACAGTACGGGCCCCTTCAGACCTCTGCGGGCGCTTATGGAAACCTACAGGACCCTACGGAACTGTACGAGACTCTACAGGCCCCTAGGGAAAACCACAGGCCCCTACGGAACCGTACGAGACTCTACAGGCCCCTAGGGAACACCACCGGCCCCTACGGAACCCTACACAACCCTCTGGAAACTTATGGAACCCTACAAGCTTCTACCAACCCCTGCGGGCACTTACACAACCCTACAGGCCCCTACGGAAATCTACGGGACTCCACGGGCCCCTAGGGAAGCCTACAGATTTTGACGGAACCCTACGAGCCCCTCTGGAACCCTACAGAATACTCCAGGACCCTACAGCACTCTACAAGATCCTTAGCAACACAACGGAACCTCACTAAAACCCTATGGGCTCCTACAGAACACTGCAGGTGCCTACGGAACCCTACAGACCCCTACGGAATACTACCAGACACTACGGAACCTATGGCCCCTACGGAACTCTACGGAACCTGACAGAAACACTGTGGGCCCCTACAGGCCCTTGCGGGCACTTGCAGAACTCTGCAGGAACCCACGGATCTTTATGGAACCCTACCAGCCCCTACAGAAGTCTAAAGACCCTTGCAGGCAGTTATGGAACGGTACAGGGCCCTACGGAACTTTACCAGCCACTACGGAACTCTACGGGCCCCTACGGAACCCTGCAGAACCCTTCAGAACCTTACAGAATCCCACGGATTCCTACAGACTCCTGCGGGCACTTACTCAACCCTAGAGGCCCCTACGGAACACTGCCAGCCCCTACGGAAGGAACCCTATGGGCCCCTACAGAACACTACTGGCTCCTGCGGTACTCTACAGGCCTCTAGGGAACCTATGAAGCTCTACGGAGCCCTATGGATCCTTACGGAACACTACGGGCCCCTTCAGACCTCTGCCGGCGCTTATGGAAACCTACAGGACCCTACGGAACTGTACGAGACTCTACAGGCCCCTAGGGAACACCACAGGCCCATACGGAACCCTACACAACCCTCCGGAAACATATGGCACCCTACAAGCTCCTACCAACCCCTGCGGCCACTTACACAACCCTACAGGCCCCTACGGAAATCTACGGGACTCTACGGGCCCCTAGGGAACCCTACAGATTTTGACGGAACCCTACAAGCCCCTCTGGAACCCTACAGAATACTCCAGGACCCGACAGCACTCTACAAGACCCTTAGCAACACAATGGAACCTCACTAAAACCCTATGGGCTCCTACAGAACACTGCAGGTGCCTACGGAACCCTACAGACCCCTACGGAACCCTACAGACACCTGCAGGCACTTACAGAACCCTGCAGGCCCCTACGGAACCCTACAGGTCCATACAGAACCCCACAGGGCCCTACGGAACTTTACCAGCCACTACGGAACTCTCCGGGCCCCTACGGAACCCTGCAGAACCCTCCAGAACCTTACAGAATCCCACAGACTCCTACAGACTCCTGCGGGCACTTACACAACCCTAGAGGCCCCTACGGAACACTGCCAGCCCCTGTGGAAGGAACCCTATGGGCCCCTACAGAACACTACTGGCTCCTGCGGTACTCTACAGGCCTCTAGGGAACCTACGAAGCTCTACAGAGCCCTATGGATCCTTACGGAACAGTACGGGCCCCTTCAGACCTCTGCGGGCGCTTATGGAAACCTACAGGACCCTACGGAACTGTATGAGACTCTACAGGCCCCTAGGGAACATCACAGGCCCCTACGGAACCGTACGAGACTCTACAGGCCCCTAGGGAACACCACAGGCCCCTACGGAACCCTACACAACCCTCTGGAAACTTATGGAACCCTACAAGCTCCTACCAACCCCTGCGGGCACTTACACAACCCTACAGGCCCCTACGGAAATCTACAGGACTCTACGGGCCCCTAGGGAACCCTACAGATTTCGACGGAACCCTACGAGCCCCTCTGGAACCCTACAGAATACTCCAGGACCCGACAGCACTCTACAAGACCCTTAGCAACACAACGGAACCTCACTAAAACCCTATGGGCTCCTACAGAACACTGCAGGTGCCTACGGAACCCTACAGACCCCTACGGAATACTACCAGACACTACGGAAACCTATGGCCCCTACGGAACTCTACGGAACCTGACAGAAACACTGTGCGCCCCTACAGGCCCTTGCGGGCACTTGCAGAACTCTGCAGGAACCCACGGAACTTTATGGAACCCTACCAGCCCCTACGGAAGCCTAAAGACCCTTGCAGGCAGTTACGGAACGGTACAGGGCCCTAGGGAACTTTACCAGCCACTACGGAACTCTACGGGCCCCTACGGAACCCTGCAGAACCCTCCAGAACCTTACAGAATCCCACGGATTCCTACAGACTCCTGCGGGCACTTACTCAACCCTAGAGGCCCCTACGGAACACTGCCAGCCCCTATGGAAGGAACCCTACGGGCCCCTACAGAACACTACTGGCTCCTGCGGTACTCTACAGGCCTCTAGGGAACCTACGAAGCTCTACGGAGCCCTATGGATCCTTACGGAACAGTACGGGCCCCTTCAGACCTCTGCGGGCGCTTATGGAAACCTACAGGACCCTACGGAACTGCACAAGACTCTACAGGCCCCTAGGGAACACCACAGGCCCCTACGGAACCGTACGAGACTCTACAGGCTCCTAGGGAACACCACCGGCCCCTACGGAACCCTACACAACCCTCTGGAAACTTATGGAACCCTACAAGCTCCTACCAACCCCTGCGGGCACTTACACAACCCTACAGGCCCCTACGGAAATCTACGGGACTCTACGGGCCCCTAGGGAAGCCTACAGATTTCGACGGAACCCTACAAGCCCCTCTGGAACCCTACAGAATACTCCAGGACCCGACAGCACTCTACAAGACCCTTAGCAACACAACGGAACCTCACTAAAACCCTATGGGCTCCTACAGAACACTGCAGGTGCCTACGGAACCCTACAGACCCCTACGGAACCCTACAGACACCTGCAGGCACTTACAGAACCCTGCAGGCCCCTACGGAACCCTACAGGTCCATACAGAACCCCACAGGGCCCTACGGAACTTTACCAGCCACTACGGAACTCTACGGGCCCCTATGGAACCCTGCAGAACCCTCCAGAACCTTACAGAATCCCACAGACTCCTACAGACTCCTGCGGGCACTTACACAACCCTAGAGGCCCCTACGGAACACTGCCAGCCCCTGTGGAAGGAACCCTACGGGCCCCTACAGAACACTACTGGCTCCTGCGGTACTCTACAGGCCTCTAGGAAACCTACGAAGCTCTACAGAGCCCTATGGATCCTTACGGAGCAGTACGGGGCTATTCAGACCTCTGCGGGCACTTATGGAAACCTACAGGACCCTATGGAACTGTACGAGACTCTACAGGCCTCTAGGGAAAACCACAGGCCCCTACGGAACCGTACGAGACTCTACAGGCCCCTAGGGAAAACCACAGGCCCCTACGGAACCGTACGAGACTCTACAGGCTCCTAGGGAACATCACCGGCCCCTACGGAACCCTACACAACCCTCTGGAAACTTATGGAACCCTACAAGCTCCTACCAACCCCTGCGGGCACTTACACAACCCTACAGGCCCCTACGGAAATCTACGGGACTCTACGGGCCCCTAGGGAACCCTACAGATTTCGACGGAACCCTACAAGCCCCTCTGGAACCCTACAGAATACTCCAGGACCCGACAGCACTCTACAAGACCCTTAGCAACACAACGGAACCTCACTAAAACCCTATGGGCTCCTACAGAACACTGCAGGTGCCTACGGAACCCTACAGACCCCTACGGAACCCTACAGACACCTGCAGGCACTTACAGAACCCTGCAGGCCCCTACGGAACCCTACAGGTCCATACAGAACCCCACAGGGCCCTACGGAACTTTACCAGCCACTACGGAACTCTACGGGCCCCTACGGAACCCTGCAGAACCCTCCGGAACCTTACAGAATCCCACAGACTCCTACAGACTCCTGCAGGCACTTACACAACCCTAGAGGCCCCTACGGAACACTGCCAGCCCCTGTGGAAGGAACCCTACGGGCCCCTACAGAACACTACTGGCTCCTGCGGTACTCTACAGGCCTCTAGGGAACCTACGAAGCTCTACGGAGCCCTATGGATCCTTACGGAACAGTACGGGCCCCTTCAGACCTCTGCGGGCGCTTATGGAAACCTACAGGACCCTACGGAACTGTACGAGACTCTACAGGCCCCTAGGGAAAACCACAGGCCCCTACGGAACCGTACGAGACTCTACAGGCCCCTAGGGAACATCACCGGCCCCTACGGAACCCTACACAACCCTCTGGAAACTTATGGAACCCTACAAGCTTCTACCAACCCCTGCGGCCACTTACACAACCCTACAGGCCCCTACGGAAATCTACGGGACTCCACGGGCCCCTAGGGAAGCCTACAGATTTTGACGGAACCCTACGAGCCCCTCTGGAACCCTACAGAATACTCCAGGACCCGACAGCACTCTACAAGACCCTTAGCAACACAACGGAACCTCACTAAAACCCTATGGGCTCCTACAGAACACTGCAGGTGCCTACGGAACCCTACAGACCCCTACGGAACCCTACAGACACCTGCAGGCACTTACAGAACCCTGCAGGCCCCTACGGAACCCTACAGGTCCATACAGAACCCCACAGGGCCCTACGGAACTTTACCAGCCACTACGGAACTCTACGGGCCCCTATGGAACCCTGCAGAACCCTCCAGAACCTTACAGAATCCCACAGACTCCTACAGACTCCTGCGGGCACTTACACAACCCTAGAGGCCCCTACGGAACACTGCCAGCCCCTGTGGAAGGAACCCTATGGGCCCCTACAGAACACTACTGGCTCCTGCGGTACTCTACAGGCCTCTAGGGAACCTACGAAGCTCTACAGAGCCCTATGGATCCTTACGGAACAGTACGGGCCCCTTCAGACCTCTGCGGGCGCTTATGGAAACCTACAGGACCCTACGGAACAGTATGAGACTCTACAGGCCCCTAGGGAACATCACAGGCCCCTACGGAACCGTACGAGACTCTACAGGCCCCTAGGGAACACCACAGGCCCCTACGGAACCCTACACAACCCTCTGGAAACTTATGGCACCCTACAAGCTCCTACCAACCCCTGCGGGCACTTACTCAACCCTAGAGGCCCCTACGGAACACTGCCAGCCCCTATGGAAGGAACCCTACGGGCCCCTACAGAACACTACTGGCTCCTGCGGTACTCTACAGGCCTCTAGGGAACCTACGAAGCTCTACAGAGCCCTATGGATCCTTACGGAACAGTACGGGCCCCTTCAGACCTCTGCGGGCGCTTATGGAAACCTACAGGACCCTATGGAACTGTACGAGACTCTACAGGCCCCTAGGGAACATCACAGGCCCCTACGGAACCGTACGAGACTCTACAGGCCCCTAGGGAACACCACCGGCCCCTACGGAACCCTACACAACCCTCTGGAAACTTATGGAACCCTACAAGCTCCTACCAACCCCTGCGGGCACTTACACAACCCTACAGGCCCCTACGGAAATCTACGGGACTCCACGGGCCCCTAGGGAAGCCTACAGATTTTGACGGAACCCTACGAGCCCCTCTGGAACCCTACAGAATACTCCAGGACCCTACAGCACTCTACAAGATCCTTAGCAACACAACGGAACCTCACTAAAACCCTATGGGCTCCTACAGAACACTGCAGGTGCCTACGGAACCCTACAGACCCCTACGGAATACTACCAGACACTACGGAACCTATGGCCCCTACGGAACTCTACGGAACCTGACAGAAACACTGTGGGCCCCTACAGGCCCTTGCGGGCACTTGCAGAACTCTGCAGGAACCCACGGATCTTTATGGAACCCTACCAGCCCCTACAGAAGTCTAAAGACCCTTGCAGGCAGTTATGGAACGGTACAGGGCCCTACGGAACTTTACCAGCCACTACGGAACTCTACGGGCCCCTACGGAACCCTGCAGAACCCTTCAGAACCTTACAGAATCCCACGGATTCCTACAGACTCCTGCGGGCACTTACTCAACCCTAGAGGCCCCTACGGAACACTGCCAGCCCCTACGGAAGGAACCCTATGGGCCCCTACAGAACACTACTGGCTCCTGCGGTACTCTACAGGCCTCTAGGGAACCTATGAAGCTCTACGGAGCCCTATGGATCCTTACGGAACACTACGGGCCCCTTCAGACCTCTGCCGGCGCTTATGGAAACCTACAGGACCCTACGGAACTGTACGAGACTCTACAGGCCCCTAGGGAACACCACAGGCCCATACGGAACCCTACACAACCCTCCGGAAACATATGGCACCCTACAAGCTCCTACCAACCCCTGCGGCCACTTACACAACCCTACAGGCCCCTACGGAAATCTACGGGACTCTACGGGCCCCTAGGGAACCCTACAGATTTTGACGGAACCCTACAAGCCCCTCTGGAACCCTACAGAATACTCCAGGACCCGACAGCACTCTACAAGACCCTTAGCAACACAATGGAACCTCACTAAAACCCTATGGGCTCCTACAGAACACTGCAGGTGCCTACGGAACCCTACAGACCCCTACGGAACCCTACAGACACCTGCAGGCACTTACAGAACCCTGCAGGCCCCTACGGAACCCTACAGGTCCATACAGAACCCCACAGGGCCCTACGGAACTTTACCAGCCACTACGGAACTCTCCGGGCCCCTACGGAACCCTGCAGAACCCTCCAGAACCTTACAGAATCCCACAGACTCCTACAGACTCCTGCGGGCACTTACACAACCCTAGAGGCCCCTACGGAACACTGCCAGCCCCTGTGGAAGGAACCCTATGGGCCCCTACAGAACACTACTGGCTCCTGCGGTACTCTACAGGCCTCTAGGGAACCTACGAAGCTCTACAGAGCCCTATGGATCCTTACGGAACAGTACGGGCCCCTTCAGACCTCTGCGGGCGCTTATGGAAACCTACAGGACCCTACGGAACTGTATGAGACTCTACAGGCCCCTAGGGAACATCACAGGCCCCTACGGAACCGTACGAGACTCTACAGGCCCCTAGGGAACACCACAGGCCCCTACGGAACCCTACACAACCCTCTGGAAACTTATGGAACCCTACAAGCTCCTACCAACCCCTGCGGGCACTTACACAACCCTACAGGCCCCTACGGAAATCTACAGGACTCTACGGGCCCCTAGGGAACCCTACAGATTTCGACGGAACCCTACGAGCCCCTCTGGAACCCTACAGAATACTCCAGGACCCGACAGCACTCTACAAGACCCTTAGCAACACAACGGAACCTCACTAAAACCCTATGGGCTCCTACAGAACACTGCAGGTGCCTACGGAACCCTACAGACCCCTACGGAATACTACCAGACACTACGGAAACCTATGGCCCCTACGGAACTCTACGGAACCTGACAGAAACACTGTGCGCCCCTACAGGCCCTTGCGGGCACTTGCAGAACTCTGCAGGAACCCACGGAACTTTATGGAACCCTACCAGCCCCTACGGAAGCCTAAAGACCCTTGCAGGCAGTTACGGAACGGTACAGGGCCCTAGGGAACTTTACCAGCCACTACGGAACTCTACGGGCCCCTACGGAACCCTGCAGAACCCTCCAGAACCTTACAGAATCCCACGGATTCCTACAGACTCCTGCGGGCACTTACTCAACCCTAGAGGCCCCTACGGAACACTGCCAGCCCCTATGGAAGGAACCCTACGGGCCCCTACAGAACACTACTGGCTCCTGCGGTACTCTACAGGCCTCTAGGGAACCTACGAAGCTCTACGGAGCCCTATGGATCCTTACGGAACAGTACGGGCCCCTTCAGACCTCTGCGGGCGCTTATGGAAACCTACAGGACCCTACGGAACTGCACAAGACTCTACAGGCCCCTAGGGAACACCACAGGCCCCTACGGAACCGTACGAGACTCTACAGGCTCCTAGGGAACACCACCGGCCCCTACGGAACCCTACACAACCCTCTGGAAACTTATGGAACCCTACAAGCTCCTACCAACCCCTGCGGGCACTTACACAACCCTACAGGCCCCTACGGAAATCTACGGGACTCTACGGGCCCCTAGGGAAGCCTACAGATTTCGACGGAACCCTACAAGCCCCTCTGGAACCCTACAGAATACTCCAGGACCCGACAGCACTCTACAAGACCCTTAGCAACACAACGGAACCTCACTAAAACCCTATGGGCTCCTACAGAACACTGCAGGTGCCTACGGAACCCTACAGACCCCTACGGAACCCTACAGACACCTGCAGGCACTTACAGAACCCTGCAGGCCCCTACGGAACCCTACAGGTCCATACAGAACCCCACAGGGCCCTACGGAACTTTACCAGCCACTACGGAACTCTACGGGCCCCTATGGAACCCTGCAGAACCCTCCAGAACCTTACAGAATCCCACAGACTCCTACAGACTCCTGCGGGCACTTACACAACCCTAGAGGCCCCTACGGAACACTGCCAGCCCCTGTGGAAGGAACCCTACGGGCCCCTACAGAACACTACTGGCTCCTGCGGTACTCTACAGGCCTCTAGGAAACCTACGAAGCTCTACAGAGCCCTATGGATCCTTACGGAGCAGTACGGGGCTATTCAGACCTCTGCGGGCACTTATGGAAACCTACAGGACCCTATGGAACTGTACGAGACTCTACAGGCCTCTAGGGAAAACCACAGGCCCCTACGGAACCGTACGAGACTCTACAGGCCCCTAGGGAAAACCACAGGCCCCTACGGAACCGTACGAGACTCTACAGGCTCCTAGGGAACATCACCGGCCCCTACGGAACCCTACACAACCCTCTGGAAACTTATGGAACCCTACAAGCTCCTACCAACCCCTGCGGGCACTTACACAACCCTACAGGCCCCTACGGAAATCTACGGGACTCTACGGGCCCCTAGGGAACCCTACAGATTTCGACGGAACCCTACAAGCCCCTCTGGAACCCTACAGAATACTCCAGGACCCGACAGCACTCTACAAGACCCTTAGCAACACAACGGAACCTCACTAAAACCCTATGGGCTCCTACAGAACACTGCAGGTGCCTACGGAACCCTACAGACCCCTACGGAACCCTACAGACACCTGCAGGCACTTACAGAACCCTGCAGGCCCCTACGGAACCCTACAGGTCCATACAGAACCCCACAGGGCCCTACGGAACTTTACCAGCCACTACGGAACTCTACGGGCCCCTACGGAACCCTGCAGAACCCTCCGGAACCTTACAGAATCCCACAGACTCCTACAGACTCCTGCAGGCACTTACACAACCCTAGAGGCCCCTACGGAACACTGCCAGCCCCTGTGGAAGGAACCCTACGGGCCCCTACAGAACACTACTGGCTCCTGCGGTACTCTACAGGCCTCTAGGGAACCTACGAAGCTCTACGGAGCCCTATGGATCCTTACGGAACAGTACGGGCCCCTTCAGACCTCTGCGGGCGCTTATGGAAACCTACAGGACCCTACGGAACTGTACGAGACTCTACAGGCCCCTAGGGAAAACCACAGGCCCCTACGGAACCGTACGAGACTCTACAGGCCCCTAGGGAACATCACCGGCCCCTACGGAACCCTACACAACCCTCTGGAAACTTATGGAACCCTACAAGCTTCTACCAACCCCTGCGGCCACTTACACAACCCTACAGGCCCCTACGGAAATCTACGGGACTCCACGGGCCCCTAGGGAAGCCTACAGATTTTGACGGAACCCTACGAGCCCCTCTGGAACCCTACAGAATACTCCAGGACCCGACAGCACTCTACAAGACCCTTAGCAACACAACGGAACCTCACTAAAACCCTATGGGCTCCTACAGAACACTGCAGGTGCCTACGGAACCCTACAGACCCCTACGGAACCCTACAGACACCTGCAGGCACTTACAGAACCCTGCAGGCCCCTACGGAACCCTACAGGTCCATACAGAACCCCACAGGGCCCTACGGAACTTTACCAGCCACTACGGAACTCTACGGGCCCCTATGGAACCCTGCAGAACCCTCCAGAACCTTACAGAATCCCACAGACTCCTACAGACTCCTGCGGGCACTTACACAACCCTAGAGGCCCCTACGGAACACTGCCAGCCCCTGTGGAAGGAACCCTATGGGCCCCTACAGAACACTACTGGCTCCTGCGGTACTCTACAGGCCTCTAGGGAACCTACGAAGCTCTACAGAGCCCTATGGATCCTTACGGAACAGTACGGGCCCCTTCAGACCTCTGCGGGCGCTTATGGAAACCTACAGGACCCTACGGAACAGTATGAGACTCTACAGGCCCCTAGGGAACATCACAGGCCCCTACGGAACCGTACGAGACTCTACAGGCCCCTAGGGAACACCACAGGCCCCTACGGAACCCTACACAACCCTCTGGAAACTTATGGCACCCTACAAGCTCCTACCAACCCCTGCGGGCACTTACTCAACCCTAGAGGCCCCTACGGAACACTGCCAGCCCCTATGGAAGGAACCCTACGGGCCCCTACAGAACACTACTGGCTCCTGCGGTACTCTACAGGCCTCTAGGGAACCTACGAAGCTCTACAGAGCCCTATGGATCCTTACGGAACAGTACGGGCCCCTTCAGACCTCTGCGGGCGCTTATGGAAACCTACAGGACCCTATGGAACTGTACGAGACTCTACAGGCCCCTAGGGAACATCACAGGCCCCTACGGAACCGTACGAGACTCTACAGGCCCCTAGGGAACACCACCGGCCCCTACGGAACCCTACACAACCCTCTGGAAACTTATGGAACCCTACAAGCTCCTACCAACCCCTGCGGGCACTTACACAACCCTACAGGCCCCTACGGAAATCTACAGGACTCTACGGGCCCCTAGGGAACCCTACAGATTTCGACGGAACCCTACGAGCCCCTCTGGAACCCTACAGAATACTCCAGGACCCGACAGCACTCTACAAGACCCTTAGCAACACAACGGAACCTCACTAAAACCCTATGGGCTCCTACAGAACACTGCAGGTGCCTACGGAACCCTACAGACCCCTACGGAATACTACCAGACACTACGGAAACCTATGGCCCCTACGGAACTCTACGGAACCTGACAGAAACACTGTGCGCCCCTACAGGCCCTTGCGGGCACTTGCAGAACTCTGCAGGAACCCACGGAACTTTATGGAACCCTACCAGCCCCTACGGAAGCCTAAAGACCCTTGCAGGCAGTTACGGAACGGTACAGGGCCCTAGGGAACTTTACCAGCCACTACGGAACTCTACGGGCCCCTACGGAACCCTGCAGAACCCTCCAGAACCTTACAGAATCCCACGGATTCCTACAGACTCCTGCGGGCACTTACTCAACCCTAGAGGCCCCTACGGAACACTGCCAGCCCCTATGGAAGGAACCCTACGGGCCCCTACAGAACACTACTGGCTCCTGCGGTACTCTACAGGCCTCTAGGGAACCTACGAAGCTCTACGGAGCCCTATGGATCCTTACGGAACAGTACGGGCCCCTTCAGACCTCTGCGGGCGCTTATGGAAACCTACAGGACCCTACGGAACTGCACAAGACTCTACAGGCCCCTAGGGAACACCACAGGCCCCTACGGAACCGTACGAGACTCTACAGGCTCCTAGGGAACACCACCGGCCCCTACGGAACCCTACACAACCCTCTGGAAACTTATGGAACCCTACAAGCTCCTACCAACCCCTGTGGGCACTTACACAACCCTACAGGCCCCTACGGAAATCTACGGGACTCTACGGGCCCCTAGGGAAGCCTACAGATTTCGACGGAACCCTACAAGCCCCTCTGGAACCCTACAGAATACTCCAGGACCCGACAGCACTCTACAAGACCCTTAGCAACACAACGGAACCTCACTAAAACCCTATGGGCTCCTACAGAACACTGCAGGTGCCTACGGAACCCTACAGACCCCTACGGAACCCTACAGACACCTGCAGGCACTTACAGAACCCTGCAGGCCCCTACGGAACCCTACAGGTCCATACAGAACCCCACAGGGCCCTACGGAACTTTACCAGCCACTACGGAACTCTACGGGCCCCTATGGAACCCTGCAGAACCCTCCAGAACCTTACAGAATCCCACAGACTCCTACAGACTCCTGCGGGCACTTACACAACCCTAGAGGCCCCTACGGAACACTGCCAGCCCCTGTGGAAGGAACCCTACGGGCCCCTACAGAACACTACTGGCTCCTGCGGTACTCTACAGGCCTCTAGGAAACCTACGAAGCTCTACAGAGCCCTATGGATCCTTACGGAGCAGTACGGGGCTATTCAGACCTCTGCGGGCACTTATGGAAACCTACAGGACCCTATGGAACTGTACGAGACTCTACAGGCCTCTAGGGAAAACCACAGGCCCCTACGGAACCGTACGAGACTCTACAGGCCCCTAGGGAAAACCACAGGCCCCTACGGAACCGTACGAGACTCTACAGGCTCCTAGGGAACATCACCGGCCCCTACGGAACCCTACACAACCCTCTGGAAACTTATGGAACCCTACAAGCTCCTACCAACCCCTGTGGGCACTTACACAACCCTACAGGCCCCTACGGAAATCTACGGGACTCTACGGGCCCCTAGGGAACCCTACAGATTTCGACGGAACCCTACAAGCCCCTCTGGAACCCTACAGAATACTCCAGGACCCGACAGCACTCTACAAGACCCTTAGCAACACAACGGAACCTCACTAAAACCCTATGGGCTCCTACAGAACACTGCAGGTGCCTACGGAACCCTACAGACCCCTACGGAACCCTACAGACACCTGCAGGCACTTACAGAACCCTGCAGGCCCCTACGGAACCCTACAGGTCCATACAGAACCCCACAGGGCCCTACGGAACTTTACCAGCCACTACGGAACTCTACGGGCCCCTACGGAACCCTGCAGAACCCTCCGGAACCTTACAGAATCCCACAGACTCCTACAGACTCCTGCAGGCACTTACACAACCCTAGAGGCCCCTACGGAACACTGCCAGCCCCTGTGGAAGGAACCCTACGGGCCCCTACAGAACACTACTGGCTCCTGCGGTACTCTACAGGCCTCTAGGGAACCTACGAAGCTCTACGGAGCCCTATGGATCCTTACGGAACAGTACGGGCCCCTTCAGACCTCTGCGGGCGCTTATGGAAACCTACAGGACCCTACGGAACTGTACGAGACTCTACAGGCCCCTAGGGAAAACCACAGGCCCCTACGGAACCGTACGAGACTCTACAGGCCCCTAGGGAACACCACCGGCCCCTACGGAACCCTACACAACCCTCTGGAAACTTATGGAACCCTACAAGCTTCTACCAACCCCTGCGGCCACTTACACAACCCTACAGGCCCCTACGGAAATCTACGGGACTCCACGGGCCCCTAGGGAAGCCTACAGATTTTGACGGAACCCTACGAGCCCCTCTGGAACCCTACAGAATACTCCAGGACCCGACAGCACTCTACAAGACCCTTAGCAACACAACGGAACCTCACTAAAACCCTATGGGCTCCTACAGAACACTGCAGGTGCCTACGGAACCCTACAGACCCCTACGGAACCCTACAGACACCTGCAGGCACTTACAGAACCCTGCAGGCCCCTACGGAACCCTACAGGTCCATACAGAACCCCACAGGGCCCTACGGAACTTTACCAGCCACTACGGAACTCTACGGGCCCCTATGGAACCCTGCAGAACCCTCCAGAACCTTACAGAATCCCACAGACTCCTACAGACTCCTGCGGGCACTTACACAACCCTAGAGGCCCCTACGGAACACTGCCAGCCCCTGTGGAAGGAACCCTACGGGCCCCTACAGAACACTACTGGCTCCTGCGGTACTCTACAGGCCTCTAGGAAACCTACGAAGCTCTACAGAGCCCTATGGATCCTTACGGAGCAGTACGGGCCTATTCAGACCTCTGCGGGCACTTATGGAAACCTACAGGACCCTATGGAACTGTACGAGACTCTACAGGCCTCTAGGGAAAACCACAGGCCCCTACGGAACCGTACGAGACTCTACAGGCCCCTAGGGAAAACCACAGGCCCCTACGGAACCGTACGAGACTCTACAGGCTCCTAGGGAACATCACCGGCCCCTACGGAACCCTACACAACCCTCTGGAAACTTATGGAACCCTACAAGCTCCTACCAACCCCTGCGGCCACTTACACAACCCTACAGGCCCCTACGGAAATCTACGGGACTCTACAGGCCCCTAGGGAACCCTACAGATTTCGACGGAACCCTACAAGCCCCTCTGGAACCCTACAGAATACTCCAGGACCCGACAGCACTCTACAAGACCCTTAGCAACACAACGGAACCTCACTAAAACCCTATGGGCTCCTACAGAACACTGCAGGTGCCTACGGAACCCTACAGACCCCTACGGAATACTACCAGCCGCTACGGAAACCTATGGCCCCTACGGAACTCTACGGAACCTGACAGAAACACTGTGCGCCCCTACAGGCCCTTGCGGGCACTTGCAGAACTCTGCAGGAACCCACGGAACTTTATGGAACCCTACCAGCCCCTACGGAAGCCTAAAGACCCTTGCAGGCAGTTACGGAACGGTACAGGGCCCTAGGGAACTTTACCAGCCACTACGGAACTCTACGGGCCCCTACAGAACCCTGCAGAACCCTCCAGAACCTTACAGAATCCCACGGATTCCTACAGACTCCTGCGGGCACTTACTCAACCCTAGAGGCCCCTACGGAACACTGCCAGCCCCTATGGAAGGAACCCTACGGGCCCCTACAGAACACTACTGGCTCCTGCGGTACTCTACAGGCCTCTAGGGAACCTACGAAGCTCTACGGAGCCCTGTGGATCCTTACGGAGCAGTACGGGCCCCTTCAGACCTCTGCGGGAGCTTATGGAAACCTACAGGACCCTACGGAACTGTACAAGACTCTACAGGCCCCTAGGGAACACCACAGGCCCCTACGGAAGCCTACACAACCCTCCGGAAACTTATGGCACCCTACAAGCTCCTACCAACCCCTGCGGCCACTTACACAACCCTACAGACCCCTACGGAAATCTACGGGACTCTACAGGCCCCTAGGGAACCCTACAGATTTTGACGGAACCCTACGAGCCCCTCTGGAACCCTACAGAATACTACAGGACCCGACAGCACTCTACAAGACCCTTAGCAACACAACGGAACCTCACTAAAACCCTATGGGCTCCTACAGAACACTGCAGGTGCCTACGGAACCCTACAGACCCCTACGGAATACTACCAGCCGCTACGGAAACCTATGGCCCCTACGGAACTCTACGGAACCTGACAGAAACACTGTGCGCCCCTACAGGCCCTTGTGGGCACTTGCAGAACTCTGCAGGAACCCACGGAACTTTATGGAACCCTACCAGCCCCTACGGAAGCCTAAAGACCCTTGCAGGCAGTTACGGAACGGTACAGGGCCCTAGGGAACTTTACCAGCCACTACGGAACTCTACGGGCCCCTACAGAACCCTGCAGAACCCTCCAGAACCTTACAGAATCCCACGGATTCCTACAGACTCCTGCGGGCACTTACTCAACCCTAGAGGCCCCTACGGAACACTGCCAGCCCCTATGGAAGGAACCCTACGGGCCCCTACAGAACACTACTGGCTCCTGCGGTACTCTACAGGCCTCTAGGGAACCTACAAAGCTCTACGGAGCCCTATGGATCCTTATGGAACAGTACGGGCCCCTTCAGACCTCTGCGGGCGCTTATGGAAACCTACAGGACCCTATGGAACTGTACGAGACTCTACAGGCCCCTAGGGAAAACCACAGGCCCCTACGGAACCGTACGAGACTCTACAGGCTCCTAGGGAACACCACCGGCCCCTACGGAACCCTACACAACCCTCTGGAAACTTATGGAACCCTACAAGCTCCTACCAACCCCTGTGGGCACTTACACAACCCTACAGGCCCCTACGGAAATCTACGGGACTCTACAGGCCCCTAGGGAAGCCTACAGATTTCGACGGAACCCTACAAGCCCCTCTGGAACCCTACAGAATACTCCAGGACCCGACAGCACTCTACAAGACCCTTAGCAACACAACGGAACCTCACTAAAACCCTATGGGCTCCTACAGAACACTGCAGGTGCCTACGGAACCCTACAGACCCCTACGGAACCCTACAGACACCTGCAGGCACTTACAGAACCCTGCAGGCCCCTACGGAACCCTACAGGTCCATACAGAACCCCACAGGGCCCTACGGAACTTTACCAGCCACTACGGAACTCTACGGGCCCCTATGGAACCCTGCAGAACCCTCCAGAACCTTACAGAATCCCACGGATTCCTACAGACTCCTGCGGGCACTTACTCAACCCTAGAGGCCCCTACGGAACACTGCCAGCCCCTATGGAAGGAACCCTACGGGCCCCTACAGAACACTACTGGCTCCTGCGGTACTCTACAGGCCTCTAGGGAACCTACGAAGCTCTACGGAGCCCTATGGATCCTTACGGAACAGTACGGGCCCCTTCAGACCTCTGCGGGCGCTTATGGAAACCTACAGGACCCTACGGAACTGCACAAGACTCTACAGGCCCCTAGGGAACACCACAGGCCCCTACGGAACCGTACGAGACTCTACAGGCTCCTAGGGAACACCACAGGCCCCTACGGAAGCCTACACAACCCTCTGGAAACATATGGCACCCTACAACCTCCTACCAACCCCTGCGGGCACTTACTCAACCCTAGAGGCCCCTACGGAACACTGCCAGCCCCTATGGAAGGAACCCTACGGGCCCCTACAGAACACTACTGGCTCCTGCGGTACTCTACAGGCCTCTAGGGAACCTACGAAGCTCTACGGAGCCCTGTGGATCCTTACGGAGCAGTACGGGCCCCTTCAGACCTCTGCGGGAGCTTATGGAAACCTACAGGACCCTACGGAACTGTACGAGACTCTACAGGCCCCTAGGGAACACCACAGGCCCCTACGGAAGCCTACACAACCCTCCGGAAACTTATGGCACCCTACAAGCTCCTACCAACCCCTGCGGCCACTTACACAACCCTACAGACCCCTACGGAAATCTACGGGACTCTACAGGCCCCTAGGGAACCCTACAGATTTCGACGGAACCCTACGAGCCCCTCTGGAACCCTACAGAATACTCCAGGACCCGACAGCACTCTACAAGACCCTTAGCAACACAACGGAACCTCACTAAAACCCTATGGGCTCCTACAGAACACTGCAGGTGCCTACGGAACCCTACAGACCCCTACGGAATACTACCAGCCGCTACGGAAACCTATGGCCCCTACGGAACTCTACGGAACCTGACAGAAACACTGTGCGCCCCTACAGGCCCTTGTGGGCACTTGCAGAACTCTGCAGGAACCCACGGAACTTTATGGAACCCTACCAGCCCCTACGGAAGCCTAAAGACCCTTGCAGGCAGTTACGGAACGGTACAGGGCCCTAGGGAACTTTACCAGCCACTACGGAACTCTACGGGCCCCTACAGAACCCTGCAGAACCCTCCAGAACCTTACAGAATCCCACGGATTCCTACAGACTCCTGCGGGCACTTACTCAACCCTAGAGGCCCCTACGGAACACTGCCAGCCCCTATGGAAGGAACCCTACGGGCCCCTACAGAACACTACTGGCTCCTGCGGTACTCTACAGGCCTCTAGGGAACCTACAAAGCTCTACGGAGCCCTATGGATCCTTATGGAACAGTACGGGCCCCTTCAGACCTCTGCGGGCGCTTATGGAAACCTACAGGACCCTACGGAACCGTACGAGACTCTACAGGCTCCTAGGGAACACCACCGGCCCCTACGGAACCCTACACAACCCTCTGGAAACTTATGGAACCCTACAAGCTCCTACCAACCCCTGTGGGCACTTACACAACCCTACAGGCCCCTACGGAAATCTACGGGACTCTACAGGCCCCTAGGGAAGCCTACAGATTTCGACGGAACCCTACAAGCCCCTCTGGAACCCTACAGAATACTCCAGGACCCGACAGCACTCTACAAGACCCTTAGCAACACAACGGAACCTCACTAAAACCCTATGGGCTCCTACAGAACACTGCAGGTGCCTACGGAACCCTACAGACCCCTACGGAACCCTACAGACACCTGCAGGCACTTACAGAACCCTGCAGGCCCCTACGGAACCCTACAGGTCCATACAGAACCCCACAGGGCCCTACGGAACTTTACCAGCCACTACGGAACTCTACGGGCCCCTATGGAACCCTGCAGAACCCTCCAGAACCTTACAGAATCCCACAGACTCCTACAGACTCCTGCGGGCACTTACACAACCCTAGAGGCCCCTACGGAACACTGCCAGCCCCTGTGGAAGGAACCCTACGGGCCCCTACAGAACACTACTGGCTCCTGCGGTACTCTACAGGCCTCTAGGAAACCTACAAAGCTCTACAGAGCCCTATGGATCCTTACGGAGCAGTACGGGCCTATTCAGACCTCTGCGGGCACTTATGGAAACCTACAGGACCCTATGGAACTGTACGAGACTCTACAGGCCCCTAGGGAAAACCACAGGCCCCTACGGAACCGTACGAGACTCTACAGGCTCCTAGGGAACATCACCGGCCCCTACGGAACCCTACACAACCCTCTGGAAACTTATGGAACCCTACAAGCTCCTACCAACCCCTGCGGCCACTTACACAACCCTACAGGCCCCTACGGAAATCTACGGGACTCTACAGGCCCCTAGGGAACCCTACAGATTTCGACGGAACCCTACAAGCCCCTCTGGAACCCTACAGAATACTCCAGGACCCGACAGCACTCTACAAGACCCTTAGCAACACAACGGAACCTCACTAAAACCCTATGGGCTCCTACAGAACACTGCAGGTGCCTACGGAACCCTACAGACCCCTACGGAATACTACCAGCCGCTACGGAAACCTATGGCCCCTACGGAACTCTACGGAACCTGACAGAAACACTGTGCGCCCCTACAGGCCCTTGCGGGCACTTGCAGAAGTCTGCAGGAACCCACGGAACTTTATGGAGCCCTACCAGCCCCTACGGAAGCCTAAAGACCCTTGCAGGCAGTTACGGAACGGTACAGGGCCCTAGGGAACTTTACCAGCCACTACGGAACTCTACGGGCCCCTACGGAACCCTGCAGAACCCTCCAGAACCTTACAGAATCCCACGGATTCCTACAGACTCCTGCGGGCACTTACTCAACCCTAGAGGCCCCTACGGAACACTGCCAGCCCCTATGGAAGGAACCCTACGGGCCCCTACAGAACACTACTGGCTCCTGCGGTACTCTACAGGCCTCTAGGGAACCTACGAAGCTCTACGGAGCCCTATGGATCCTTACGGAACAGTACGGGCCCCTTCAGACCTCTACGGGCGCTTATGGAAACCTACAGGACCCTACAGAACTGCACGAGACTCTACAGGCCCCTAGGGAACACCACAGGCCCCTACGGAACCGTACGAGACTCTACAGGCTCCTAGGGAACACCACAGGCCCCTACGGAAGCCTACACAACCCTCTGGAAACATATGGCACCCTACAAGCTCCTACCAACCCCTGCGGGCACTTACACAACCCTACAGGCCCCTACGGAACACTGCCAGCCCCTATGGAAGGAACCCTACGGGCCCCTACAGAACACTACTGGCTCCTGCGGTACTCTACAGGCCTCTAGGGAACCTACGAAGCTCTACGGAGCCCTGTGGATCCTTACGGAGCAGTACGGGCCCCTTCAGACCTCTGCGGGAGCTTATGGAAACCTACAGGACCCTACGGAACTGTACGAGACTGTACAGGCCCCTACGGAAGCCTACACAACCCTCCGGAAACTTATGGAACCCTACAAGCTCCTACCAACCCCTGTGGGCACTTACACAACCCTACAGGCCCCTACGGAAATCTACGGGACTCTACAGGCCCCTAGGGAAGCCTACAGATTTCGACGGAACCCTACAAGCCCCTCTGGAACCCTACAGAATACTCCAGGACCCGACAGCACTCTACAAGACCCTTAGCAACACAACGGAACCTCACTAAAACCCTATGGGCTCCTACAGAACACTGCAGGTGCCTACGAAACCCTACAGACCCCTACGGAACCCTACAGACACCTGCAGGCACTTACAGAACCCTGCAGGCCCCTACGGAACCCTACAGGTCCATACAGAACCCCACAGGGCCCTACGGAACTTTACCAGCCACTACGGAACTCTACGGGCCCCTACGGAACCCTGCAGAACCCTCCAGAACCTTACAGAATCCCACAGACTCCTACAGACTCCTGCGGGCAATTACACAACCCTAGAGGCCCCTACGGAACACTGCCAGCCCCTGTGGAAGGAACCCTACGGGCCCCTACAGAACACTACTGGCTCCTGCGGTACTCTACAGGCCTCTAGGAAACCTACAAAGCTCTACAGAGCCCTATGGATCCTTACGGAGCAGTACGGGCCTATTCAGACCTCTGCGGGCACTTATGGAAACCTACAGGACCCTATGGAACTGTACGAGACTCTACAGGCCTCTAGGGAAAACCACAGGCCCCTACGGAACCGTACGAGACTCTACAGGCCCCTAGGGAAAACCACAGGCCCCTACGGAACCGTACGAGACTCTACAGGCTCCTAGGGAACATCACCGGCCCCTACGGAACCCTACACAACCCTCTGGAAACTTATGGAACCCTACAAGCTCCTACCAACCCCTGCGGCCACTTACACAACCCTACAGGCCCCTACAGAAATCTACGGGACTCTACAGGCCCCTAGGGAACCCTACAGATTTCGACGGAACCCTACAAGCCCCTCTGGAACCCTACAGAATACTCCAGGACCCGACAGCACTCTACAAGACCCTTAGCAACACAACGGAACCTCACTAAAACCCTATGGGCTCCTACAGAACACTGCAGGTGCCTACGGAACCCTACAGACCCCTACGGAATACTACCAGCCGCTACGGAAACCTATGGCCCCTACGGAACTCTACGGAACCTGACAGAAACACTGTGCGCCCCTACAGGCCCTTGCGGGCACTTGCAGAACTCTGCAGGAACCCACGGAACTTTATGGAGCCCTACCAGCCCCTACGGAAGCCTAAAGACCCTTGCAGGCAGTTACGGAACGGTACAGGGCCCTAGGGAACTTTACCAGCCCCTACGGAACTCTACGGGCCCCTACGGAACCCTGCAGAACCCTCCAGAACCTTACAGAATCCCACGGATTCCTACAGACTCCTGCGGGCACTTACTCAACCCTAGAGGCCCCTACGGAACACTGCCAGCCCCTAAGGAAGGAACCCTACGGGCCCCTACAGAACACTACTGGCTCCTGCGGTACTCTACAGGCCTCTAGGGAACCTACGAAGCTCTACGGAGCCCTATGGATCCTTACGGAACAGTACGGGCCCCTTCAGACCTCTGCGGGCGCTTATGGAAACCTACAGGACCCTACGGAACTGCACAAGACTCTACAGGCCCCTAGGGAACACCACAGGCCCCTACAGAACCGTACGAGACTCTACAGGCTCCTAGGGAACACCACAGGCCCCTACGGAAGCCTACACAACCCTCTGGAAACATATGGCACCCTACAAGCTCCTACCAACCCCTGCGGGCACTTACTCAACCCTAGAGGCCCCTACGGAACACTGCCAGCCCCTATGGAAGGAACCCTACGGGCTCCTACAGAACACTACTGGCTCCTGCGGTACTCTACAGGCCTCTAGGGAACCTACGAAGCTCTACGGAGCCCTGTGGATCCTTACGGAGCAGTACGGGCCCCTTCAGACCTCTGCGGGAGCTTATGGAAACCTACAGGACCCTACGGAACTGTACGAGACTGTACAGGCCCCTAGGGAACACCACAGGCCCCTACGGAAGCCTACACAACCCTCCGGAAACTTATGGAACCCTACAAGCTCCTACCAACCCCTGTGGGCACTTACACAACCCTACAGGCCCCTACGGAAATCTACGGGACTCTACAGGCCCCTAGGGAAGCCTACAGATTTCGACGGAACCCTACAAGCCCCTCTGGAACCCTACAGAATACTCCAGGACCCGACAGCACTCTACAAGACCCTTAGCAACACAACGGAACCTCACTAAAACCCTATGGGCTCCTACAGAACACTGCAGGTGCCTACGAAACCCTACAGACCCCTACGGAACCCTACAGACACCTGCAGGCACTTACAGAACCCTGCAGGCCCCTACGGAACCCTACAGGTCCATACAGAACCCCACAGGGCCCTACGGAACTTTACCAGCCACTACGGAACTCTACGGGCCCCTACGGAACCCTGCAGAACCCTCCAGAACCTTACAGAATCCCACAGACTCCTACAGACTCCTGCGGGCACTTACACAACCCTAGAGGCCCCTACGGAACACTGCCAGCCCCTGTGGAAGGAACCCTACGGGCCCCTACAGAACACTACTGGCTCCTGCGGTACTCTACAGGCCTCTAGGAAACCTACAAAGCTCTACAGAGCCCTATGGATCCTTACGGAGCAGTACGGGCCTATTCAGACCTCTGCGGGCACTTATGGAAACCTACAGGACCCTATGGAACTGTACGAGACTCTACAGGCCTCTAGGGAAAACCACAGGCCCCTACGGAACCGTACGAGACTCTACAGGCCCCTAGGGAAAACCACAGGCCCCTACGGAACCGTACGAGACTCTACAGGCTCCTAGGGAACATCACCGGCCCCTACGGAACCCTACACAACCCTCTGGAAACTTATGGAACCCTACAAGCTCCTACCAACCCCTGCGGGCACTTACACAACCCTACAGGCCCCTACGGAAATCTACGGGACTCTACAGGCCCCTAGGGAACCCTACAGATTTCGACGGAACCCTACAAGCCCCTCTGGAACCCTACAGAATACTCCAGGACCCGACAGCACTCTACAAGACCCTTAGCAACACAACGGAACCTCACTAAAACCCTATGGGCTCCTACAGAACACTGCAGGTGCCTACGGAACCCTACAGACCCCTACGGAATACTACCAGCCGCTACGGAAACCTATGGCCCCTACGGAACTCTACGGAACCTGACAGAAACACTGTGCGCCCCTACAGGCCCTTGCGGGCACTTGCAGAACTCTGCAGGAACCCACGGAACTTTATGGAGCCCTACCAGCCCCTACGGAAGCCTAAAGACCCTTGCAGGCAGTTACGGAACGGTACAGGGCCCTAGGGAACTTTACCAGCCACTACGGAACTCTACGGGCCCCTACGGAACCCTGCAGAACCCTCCAGAACCTTACAGAATCCCACGGATTCCTACAGACTCCTGCGGGCACTTACTCAACCCTAGAGGACCCTACGGAACACTGCCAGCCCCTATGGAAGGAACCCTACGGGCCCCTACACAACACTACTGGCTCCTGCGGTACTCTACAGGCCTCTAGGGAACCTACGAAGCTCTACGGAGCCCTATGGATCCTTACGGAACAGTACGGGCCCCTTCAGACCTCTGCGGGCGCTTATGGAAACCTACAGGACCCTACGGAACTGCACAAGACTCTACAGGCCCCTAGGGAACACCACAGGCCCCTACGGAACCGTACGAGACTCTACAGGCCCCTAGGGAACACCACAGGCCCCTACGGAAGCCTACACAACCCTCCGGAAACATATGGCACCCTACAAGCTCCTACCAACCCCTGCGGGCACTTACTCAACCCTAGAGGCCCCTACGGAACACTGCCAGCCCCTATGGAAGGAACCCTACGGGCTCCTACAGAACACTACTGGCTCCTGCGGTACTCTACAGGCCTCTAGGGAACCTACGAAGCTCTACGGAGCCCTATGGATCCTTACGGAACAGTACGGGCCCCTTCAGACCTCTGCGGGCGCTTATGGAAACCTACAGGACCCTACGGAACTGTACGAGACTCTACAAGCCCTTAGGGAACACCACAGGCCCCTACGGAACCGTACGAGACTCTACAGGCCCCTAGGGAACACCACCAGCCCCTACGGAACCCTACACAACCCTCTGGAAACTTATGGAACCCTACAAGCTCCTACCAACCCCTGCGGGCACTTACACAACCCTACAGACCCCTACGGAAATCTACGGGACTCTACAGGCCCCTAGGGAAGCCTACAGATTTTGACGGAACCCTACGAGCCCCTCTGGAACCCTACAGAATACTCCAGGACCCGACAGCACTCTACGAGACCCTTAGCAACACAACGGAACCTCACTAAAACCCTATGGGCTCCTACAGAACACTGCAGGTGCCTACGGAACCCTACAGACCCCTACGGAATACTACCAGCCGCTACGGAAACCTATGGCCCCTACGGAACTCTACGGAACCTGACAGAAACACTGTGCGCCCCTACAGGCCCTTGCGGGCACTTGCAGAACTCTGCAGGAACCCACGGAACTTTATGGAACCCTACCAGCCCCTACGGAAGCCTAAAGACCCTTGCAGGCAGTTACGGAACGGTACAGGGCCCTAGGGAACTTTACCAGCCACTACGGAACTCTACGGGCCCCTACGGAACCCTGCAGAACCCTCCAGAACCTTACAGAATCCCACGGATTCCTACAGACTGCTGCGGGCACTTACTCAACCCTAGAGGCCCCTACGGAACACTGCCAGCCCCTATGGAAGGAACCCTACGGGCCCCTACAGAACACTACTGGCTCCTGCGGTACTCTACAGGCCTCTAGGGAACCTACGAAGCTCTACGGAGCCCTATGGATCCTTACGGAACAGTACGGGCCCCTTCAGACCTCTACGGGCGCTTATGGAAACCTACAGGACCCTACAGAACTGCACGAGACTCTACAGGCCCCTAGGGAACACCACAGGCCCCTACGGAACCGTACGAGACTCTACAGGCTCCTAGGGAACACCACAGGCCCCTACGGAAGCCTACACAATCCTCTGGAAACATATGGCACCCTACAAGCTCCTACCAACCCCTGCGGGCACTTACTCAACCCTAGAGGCCCCTACGGAACACTGCCAGCCCCTATGGAAGGAACCCTACGGGCCCCTACAGAACACTACTGGCTCCTGCGGTACTCTACAGGCCTCTAGGAAACCTACGAAGCTCTACGGAGCCCTATGGATCCTTATGGAGCAGTACGGGCCCCTTCAGACCTCTGCGGGCGCTTATGGAAACCTACAGGACCCTATGGAACTGTACGAGACTCTACAGGCCCCTAGGGAACACCACAGGCCCCTACGGAACCGTACGAGACTCTACAGGCTCCTAGGGAACACCACCGGCCCCTACGGAACCCTACACAACCCTCTGGAAACTTATGGAACCCTACAAGCTCCTACCAACCCCTGTGGGCACTTACACAACCCTACAGGCCCCTACGGAAATCTACGGGACTCTACGGGCCCCTAGGGAACCCTACAGATTTCGACGGAACCCTACAAGCCCCTCTGGAACCCTACAGAATACTCCAGGACCCGACAGCACTCTACAAGACCCTTAGCAACACAACGGAACGTCACTAAAACCCTATGGGCTCCTACAGAACACTGCAGGTGCCTACGGAACCCTACAGACCCCTACGGAACCCTACAGACACCTGCAGGCACTTACAGAACCCTGCAGGCCCCTACGGAACCCTACAGGTCCATACAGAACCCCACAGGGCCCTACGGAACTTTACCAGCCACTACGGAACTCTACGGGCCCGTATGGAACCCTGCAGAACCCTCCAGAACCTTACAGAATCCCACAGACTCCTACAGACTCCTGCGGGCACTTACACAACCCTAGAGGCCCCTACGGAACACTGCCAGCCCCTGTGGAAGGAACCCTACGGGCCCCTACAGAACACTACTGGCTCCTGCGGTACTCTACAGGCCTCTAGGAAACCTACGAAGCTCTACAGAGCCCTATGGATCCTTACGGAGCAGTACGGGCCTATTCAGACCTCTGCGGGCACTTATGGAAACCTACAGGACCCTATGGAACTGTACGAGACTCTACAGGCCTCTAGGGAACACCACAGGCCCCTACGGAACCCTACACAACCCTCCGGAAACATATGGCACCCTACAAGCTCCTACCAACCCCTGCGGCCACTTACACAACCCTACAGGCCCCTACGGAAATCTACGGGACTCTACGGGCCCCTAGGGAACCCTACAGATTTTGACGGAACCCTACGAGCCCCTCTGGAACCCTACAGAATACTCCAGGACCCGACAGCACTCTACAAGACCCTTAGCAACACAACGGAACCTCACTAAAACCCTATGGGCTCCTACAGAACACTGCAGGTGCCTACGGAACCCTACAGACCCCTACGGAATACTACCAGCCGCTACGGAAACCTATGGCCCCTACGGAACTCTACGGAACCTGACAGAAACACTGTGCGCCCCTACAGGCCCTTGCGGGCACTTGCAGAACTCTGCAGGAACCCACGGAACTTTATGGAACCCTACCAGCCCCTACGGAAGCCTAAAGACCCTTGCAGGCAGTTACGGAACGGTACAGGGCCCTAGGGAACTTTACCAGCCACTACGGAACTCTACGGGCCCCTACGGAACCCTGCAGAACCCTCCAGAACCTTACAGAATCCCACGGATTCCTACAGACTCCTGCGGGCACTTACTCAACCCTAGAGGCCCCTACGGAACACTGCCAGCCCCTATGGAAGGAACCCTACGGGCCCCTACAGAACACTACTGGCTCCTGCGGTACTCTACAGGCCTCTAGGGAACCTACGAAGCTCTACGGAGCCCTATGGATCCTTACGGAACAGTACGGGCCCCTTCAGACCTCTGCGGGCGCTTATGGAAACCTACAGGACCCTACGGAACTGCACAAGACTCTACAGGCCCCTAGGGAACACCACAGGCCCCTACGGAACCGTACGAGACTCTACAGGCTCCTAGGGAACACCACAGGCCCCTACGGAACCCTACACAACCCTCCGGAAACATATGGCACCCTACAAGCTCCTACCAACCCCTGCGGGCACTTACTCAACCCTAGAGGCCCCTACGGAACACTGCCAGCCCCTATGGAAGGAACCCTACGGGCTCCTACAGAACACTACTGGCTCCTGCGGTACTCTACAGGCCTCTAGGGAACCTACGAAGCTCTACGGAGCCCTATGGATCCTTACGGAACAGTACGGGCCCCTTCAGACCTCTGCGGGCGCTTATGGAAACCTACAGGACCCTACGGAACTGTACGAGACTCTACAAGCCCTTAGGGAACACCACAGGCCCCTACGGAACCGTACGAGACTCTACAGGCCCCTAGGGAACACCACCAGCCCCTACGGAACCCTACACAACCCTCTGGAAACTTATGGAACCCTACAAGCTCCTACCAACCCCTGCGGGCACTTACACAACCCTACAGACCCCTACGGAAATCTACGGGACTCTACAGGCCCCTAGGGAACCCTACAGATTTTGACGGAACCCTACAAGCCCCTCTGGAACCCTACAGAATACTCCAGGACCCGACAGCACTCTACAAGACCCTTAGCAACACAACGGAACCTCACTAAAACCCTATGGGCTCCTACAGAACACTGCAGGTGCCTACGGAACCCTACAGACCCCTACGGAACCCTACAGACACCTGCAGGCACTTACAGAACCCTGCAGGCCCCTACGGAACCCTACAGGTCCATACAGAACCCCACAGGGCCCTACGGAACTTTACCAGCCACTACGGAACTCTACGGGCCCCTACGGAACCCTGCAGAACCCTCCGGCACCTTACAGAATCCCACAGACTCCTACAGACTCCTGCGGGCACTTACTCAACCCTAGAGGCCCCTACGGAACACTGCCAGCCCCTACGGAAGGAACCTTACGGGCCCCTACAGAACACTACTGGCTCCTGCGGTACTCTACAGGCCTCTAGGGAACCTACGAAGCTCTACGGAGCCCTATGGATCCTTACGGAGCAGTACGGGCCTATTCAGACCTCTGCGGGCGCTTATGGAAACCTACAGGCCCCTACGGAACCGTACGAGACTCTACAGGCTCCTAGGGAACACCACAGGCCCCTACGGAACCCTACACAACCCTCTGGAAACTTATGGAACCCTACAAGCTCCTACCAACCCCTGCGGGCACTTACACAACCCTAGAGGCCCCTACGGAACACTGCCAGCCCCTGTGGAAGGAACCCTACGGGCCCCTACAGAACACTACTGGCTCCTGCGGTACTCTACAGGCCTCTAGGGAACCTACGAAGCTCTACGGAGCCCTATGGATCCTTACGGAGCAGTACGGGCCTATTCAGACCTCTGCAGGCGCTTATGGAAACCTACAGGACCCTATGGAACTGTACGAGACTCTACAGGCCCCTAGGGAAAACCACAGGCCCCTACGGAACCGTACGAGACTCTACAGGCTCCTAGGGAACATCACCGGCCCCTACGGAACCCTACACAACCCTCTGGAAACATATGGCACCCTACAAGCTCCTACCAACCCCTGCGGGCACTTACACAACCCTACAGGCCCCTACGGAAATCTACGGGACTCTACAGGCCCCTAGGGAACCCTTCAGATTTTGACAGAACCCTACGAGCCCCTCTGGAACCCTACAGAATACTCCAGGACCCGACAGCACTCTACAAGACCCTTAGCAACACAACGGAACCTCACTAAAACCCTATGGGCTCCTACAGAACACTGCAGGTGCCTACGGAACCCTACAGACCCCTACGGAATACTACCAGACACTATGGAAACCTATGGCCCCTACGGAACTCTACGGAACCTGACAGAAACACTGTGCGCCCCTACAGGCCCTTGCGGGCACTTGCAGAACTCTGCAGGAACCCACGGAACTTTATGGAACCCTACCAGCCCCTACGGAAGCCTAAAGACCCTTGCAGGCAGTTACGGAACGGTACAGGGCCCTAGGGAACTTTACCAGCCCCTACGGAACTCTACGGGCCCCTACGGAACCCTACAGAACCCTCCGGAACCTTACAGAATCCCACGGATTCCTACAGACTCCTGCGGGCACTTACTCAACCCTAGAGGCCCCTACGCAACACTGCCAGCCCCTACGGAAGGAACCCTATGGGCCCCTACACAACACTACTGGCTCCTGCGGTACTCTACAGGCCTCTAGGGAACCTATGAAGCTCTACGGAGCCCTATGGATCCTTACGGAACAGTACGGGCCCCTTCAGACCTCTGCGGGCGCTTATGGAAACCTACAGGACCCTACGGAACTGTACGAGAATCTAGAGGCCCCTAGGGAACACCACAGGCCCCTACGGAACCCTACACAACCCTCCGGAAACATATGGCACCCTACAAGCTCCTACCAACCCCTGCGGCCACTTACACAACCCTACAGGCCCCTACGGAAATCTACGGGACTCTACGGGCCCCTAGGGAACCCTACAGATTTTGACGGAACCCTACGAGCCCCTCTGGAACCCTACAGAATACTACAGGACCCGACAGCACTCTACAAGACCCTTAGCAACACAACGGAACCTCACTAAAACCCTATGGGCTCCTACAGAACACTGCAGGTGCCTACGGAACCCTACAGACCCCTACGGAACCCTACAGACACCTGCAGGCACTTACAGAACCCTGCAGGCCCCTACGGAACCCTACAGGTCCATAAAGAACCCCACAGGGCCCTACGGAACTTTACCAGCCACTACGGAACTCTACGGGCCCCTACGGAACCCTGCAGAACCCTCCGGAACCTTACAGAATCCCACGGATTCCTACAGACTCCTGCGGGCACTTACACAACCCTAGAGGCCCCTACGGAACACTGCCAGCCCCTGTGGAAGGAACCGTACGGGCCCCTACAGAACACTACTGGCTCCTGCGGTACTCTACAGGCCTCTAGGGAACCTACGAAGCTCTACGGAGCCCTATGGATCCTTACGGAGCAGTACGGGCCTATTCAGACCTCTGCGGGAGCTTATGGAAACCTACAGGACCCTATGGAACTGCACGAGACTCTACAGGCCCCTAGGGAACATCACAGGCCCCTACGGAACCGTACGAGACTCTACAGGCCCCTAGGGAACACCACAGGCCCCTACGGAACCCTACACAACCCTCTGGAAACTTATGGCACCCTACAAGCTCCTACCAACCCCTGCGGCCACTTACACAACCCTACAGGCCCCTACGGAAATCTACGGGACTCTACGGGCCCCTAGGGAAGCCTACAGATTTCGACGGAACCCTACAAGCCCCTCTGGAACCCTACAGAATACTCCAGGACCCGACAGCACTCTACAATACCCTTAGCAACACAACGGAACCTCACTAAAACCCTATGGGCTCCTACAGAACCCTGCAGGCCCCTACGGAACCCTACAGGTCCATACAGAACCCCACAGGGCCCTACGGAACTTTACCAGCCACTACGGAACTCTACGGGCCCCTACGGAACCCTGCAGAACCCTCCAGAACCTTACAGAATCCCACAGACTCCTACAGACTCCTGCGGGCACTTACACAACCCTAGAGGCCCCTACGGAACTCTGCCAGCCCCTATGGAAGGAACCCTACGGGCCCCTACAGAACACTACTGGCTCCTGCGGTACTCTACAGGCCTCTAGGGAACCTACGAAGCTCTACGGAGCCCTATGGATCCTTACGGAACAGTACGGGCCCCTTCAGACCTCTGCGGGCGCTTATGGAAACCTACAGGACCCTACGGAACTGCACAAGACTCTACAGGCCCCTAGGGAACACCACAGGCCCCTACGGAACCGTACGAGACTCTACAGGCTCCTAGGGAACACCACAGGCCCCTAGGGAACCCTACACAACCCTCCGGAAACATATGGCACCCTACAAGCTCCTACCAACCCCTGCGGGCACTTACTCAACCCTAGAGGCCCCTACGGAACACTGCCAGCCCCTGTGGAAGGAACCCTACGGGCCCCTACAGAACACTACTGGCTCCTGCGGTACTCTACAGGCCTCTAGGGAACCTACGAAGCTCTACGGAGCCCTATGGATCCTTACGGAGCAGTACGGGCCTATTCAGACCTCTGCGGGAGCTTATGGAAACCTACAGGACCCTATGGAACTGCACGAGACTCTACAGGCCCCTAGGGAAAACCACAGGCCCCTACGGAACCGTACGAGACTCTACAGGCTCCTAGGGAACATCACCGGCCCCTACGGAACCCTACACAACCCTCTGGAAACATATGGCACCCTACAAGCTCCTACCAACCCCTGCGGGCACTTACACAACCCTACGGACCCCTACGGAAATATACGGGACTCTACAGGCCCCTAGGGAACCCTACAGATTTTGACGGAACCCTACGAGCCCCTCTGGAACCCTACAGAATACTCCAGGACCCGACAGCACACTACAAGACCCTTAGCAACACAACGGAACCTCACTAAAACCCTATGGGCTCCTACAGAACACTGCAGGTGCCTACGGAACCCTACAGACCCCTACGGAATACTACCAGACACTACGGAAACCTATGGCCCCTACGGAACTCTACGGAACCTGACAGAAACACTGTGCGCCCCTACAGGCCCTTGCGGGCACTTGCAGAACTCTGCAGGAACCCACGGAACTTTATGGAACCCTACCAGCCCCTACGGAAGCCTAAAGACCCTTGCAGGCAGTTACGGAATGGTACAGGGCCCTAGGGAACTTTACCAGCCACTACGGAACTCTACGGGCCCCTACAGAACCCTGCAGAACCCTCCAGAACCTTACAGAATCCCACGGATTCCTACAGACTCCTGCGGGCACTTACTCAACCCTAGAGGCCCCTACGGAACACTGCCAGCCCCTATGGAAGGAACCCTACGGGCCCCTACAGAACACTACTGGCTCCTGCGGTACTCTACAGGCCTCTAGGAAACCTACAAAGCTCTACGGAACCCTATGGATCCTTATGGAGCAATACGGGCCCCTTCAGACCTCTGCGGGCGCTTATGGAAACCTACAGGACCCTATGGAACTGTACGAGACTCTACAGGACCCTAGGGAACACCACCGGCCCCTACGGAAGCCTACACAACCCTCTGGAAACATATGGCACCCTACAAGCTCCTACCAACCCCTGTGGGCACTTACACAACCCTACAGGCCCCTACGGAAATCTACGGGACTCTACGGGCCCCTAGGGAACCCTACAGATTTTGACGGAACCCTACGAGCCCCTCTGGAACCCTACAGAATACTCCAGGACCCGACAGCACTCTACAAGACCCTTAGCAACACAACGGAACCTCACTAAAACCCTATGGGCTCCTACAGAACACTGCAGGTGCCTACGGAACCCTACAGACCCCTACGGAACCCTACAGACACCTGCAGGCACTTACAGAACCCTGCAGGCCCCTACGGAACCCTACAGGTCCATACAGAACCCCACAGGGCCCTACGGAACTTTACCAGCCACTACGGAACTCTACGGGCCCCTACGGAACCCTGCAGAACCCTCCGGAACCTTACAGAATCCCACAGACTCCTACAGACTCCTGCAGGCACTTACACAACCCTAGAGGCCCCTACGGAACACTGCCAGCCCCTGTGGAAGGAACCGTACGGGCCCCTACAGAACACTACTGGCTCCTGCGGTACTCTACAGGCCTCTAGGAAACCTACGAAGCTCTACGGAGCCCTATGGATCCTTACGGAGCAGTACGGGCCCCTTCAGACCTCTGCGGGCGCTTATGGAAACCTACAGGACCCTATGGAACTGTACGAGACTCTACAGGCCCCTAGGGAAAACCACAGGCCCCTACGGAACCGTACGAGACTCTACAGGCTCCTAGGGAACATCACCGGCCCCTACGGAAGCCTACACAACCCTCTGGAAACATATGGCACCCTACAAGCTCCTACCAACCCCTGCGGGCACTTACTCAACCCTAGAGGCCCCTACGGAACACTGCCAGCCCCTATGGAAGGAACCCTACGGGCCCCTACAGAACACTACTGGCTCCTGCGGTACTCTACAGGCCTCTAGGGAACCTACGAAGCTCTATGGAGCCCTGTGGATCTTTACGGAGCAGTACGGGCCCCTTCAGACCTCTGCGGGCGCTTATGGAAACCTACAGGACCCTACGGAACTGTACGAGACTCTACAGGCCCCTAGGGAACACCACAGGCCCCTACGGAACCCTACACAACCCTCCGGAAACTTATGGAACCCTACAAGCTCCTACCAACCCCTGCAGCCACTTACACAACCCTACAGACCCCTACGGAAATCTACGGGACTCTACAGGCCCCTAGGGAACCCTACAGATTTTGACAGAACCCTACGAGCCCCTCTGGAACCCTACAGAATACTACAGGACCCGACAGCACTCTACAAGACCCTTAGCAACACAACGGAACCTCACTAAAACCCTATGGGCTCCTACAGAACACTGCAGGCGCCTACGGAACCCTACAGACCCCTACGGAAATCTACAGACACCTGCGGGCACTTACAGAACCCTGCAGGCCCCTACGGAACCCTACAGGTCCATACAGAACCCCACAGGGCCCTACAGAACTTTACCAGCCACTACGGAACTCTACGGGCCCCTACGGAACCCTGCAGAACCCTCCGGAACCTTACAGAATCCCACAGACTCCTACAGACTCCTGCGGGCACTTACACAACCCTAGAGGCCCCTACGGAACACTGCCAGCCCCTGTGGAAGGAACCCTACGGGCCCCTACAGAACACTACTGGCTCCTGCGGTACTCTACAGGCCTCTAGGGAACCTACGAAGCTCTACGGAGCCCTATGGATCCTTACGGAGCAGTACGGGCCTATTCAGACCTCTGCGGGCACTTATGGAAACCTACAGGACCCTATGGAACTGTACGAGACTCTACAGGCCCCTAGGGAAAACCACAGGCCCCTACGGAACCGTACGAGACTCTACAGGCTCCTAGGGAACACCACCGGCCCCTACGGAACCCTACACAACCCTCTGGAAACATATGGCACCCTACAAGCTCCTACCAACCCCTGCGGGCACTTACACAACCCTACAGGCCCCTACGGAAATCTACGGGACTCTACAGGCCCCTAGGGAACCCTACAGATTTTGACGGAACCCTACGAGCCCCTCTGGAACCCTACAGAATACTCCAGGACCCGACAGCACTCTACAAGACCCTTAGCAACACAATGGAACCTCACTAAAACCCTATGGGCTCCTACAGAACACTGCAGGTGCCTACGGAACCCTACAGACCCCTACGGAATACTACCAGCCGCTACGGAAACCTATGGCCCCTACGGAACTCTACGGAACCTGACAGAAACACTGTGCGCCCCTACAGGCCCTTGCGGGCACTTGCAGAACTCTGCAGGAACCCACGGAACTTTATGGAACCCTACCAGCCCCTACGGAAGCCTAAAGACCCTTGCAGGCAGTTATGGAACGGTACAGGGCCCTAGGGAACTTTACCAGCCACTACGGAACTCTACGGGCCCCTACGGAACCCTGCAGAACCCTCCAGAACCTTACAGAATCCCACGGATTCCTACAGACTGCTGCGGGCACTTACTCAACCCTAGAGGCCCCTACGGAACACTGCCAGCCCCTATGGAAGGAACCCTACGGGCCCCTACAGAACACTACTGGCTCCTGCGGTACTCTACAGGCCTCTAGGGAACCTACGAAGCTCTACGGAGCCCTATGGATCCTTACGGAACAGTACGGGCCCCTTCAGACCTCTGCGGGCGCTTATGGAAACCTACAGGACCCTACGGAACTGTACGAGACTCTACAGGCCCTTAGGGAACACCACAGGCCCCTACGGAACCGTACGAGACTCTACAGGCCCTTAGGGAACACCACCGGCCCCTACGGAACCCTACACAACCCTCTGGAAACTTATGGCACCCTACAAGCTCCTACCAACCCCTGCGGCCACTTACACAACCCTACAGGCCCCTACGGAAATCTACGGGACTCTACAGGCCCCTAGGGAACCCTACAGATTTTGACGGAACCCTACGAGCCCCTCTGGAACCCTACAGAATACTCCAGGACCCGACAGCACTCTACAAGACCCTTAGCAACACAACGGAACCTCACTAAAACCCTATGGGCTCCTACAGAACACTGCAGGCGCCTACGGAACCCTACAGACCCCTACGGAACCCTACAGACACCTGCGGGCACTTACAGAACCCTGCAGGCCCCTACGGAACCCTACAGGTCCATACAGAACCCCACAGGGCCCTACAGAACTTTACCAGCCACTACGGAACTCTACGGGCCCCTACGGAACCCTGCAGAACCCTCCGGAACCTTACAGAATCCCACAGACTCCTACAGACTCCTGCAGGCACTTACACAACCCTAGAGGCCCCTACGGAACACTGCCAGCCCCTGTGGAAGGAACCCTACGGGCCCCTACAGAACACTACTGGCTCCTGCGGTACTCTACAGGCCTCTAGGGAACCTACGAAGCTCTACGGAGCCCTATGGATCCTTACGGAGCAGTACGGGCCTATTCAGACCTCTGCGGGCGCTTATGGAAACCTACAGGACCCTACGGAACTGTACGAGACTCTACAGGCCCCTAGGGAAAACCACAGGCCCCTACGGAACCGTACGAGACTCTACAGGCTCCTAGGGAACATCACCGGCCCCTACGGAACCCTACACAACCCTCTGGAAACATATGGCACCCTACAAGCTCCTACCAACCCCTGCGGCCACTTACACAACCCTACAGGCCCCTACGGAAATCTACGGGACTCTACAGGCCCCTAGGGAACCCTTCAGATTTTGACGGAACCCTACGAGCCCCTCTGGAACCCTACAGAATACTCCAGGACCCGACAGCACTCTACAAGACCCTTAGCAACACAACGGAACCTCACTAAAACCCTATGGGCTCCTACAGAACACTGCAGGTGCCTACGGAACCCTACAGACCCCTACGGAATACTACCAGCCGCTACGGAAACCTATGGCCCCTACGGAACTCTACGGAACCCTACGGAACCTGACAGAAACACTGTGCGCCCCTACAGGCCCTTGCGGGCACTTGCAGAACTCTGCAGGAACCCACGGAACTTTATGGAACCCTACCAGCCCCTACGGAAGCCTAAAGACCCTTGCAGGCAGTTACGGAACGGTACAGGGCCCTAGGGAACTTTACCAGCCCCTACGGAACTCTACGGGCCCCTACGGAACCCTGCAGAACCCTCCAGAACCTTACAGAATCCCACAGACTCCTACAGACTCCTGCGGGCACTTACTCAACCCTAGAGGCCCCTACGGAACACTGCCAGCCCCTATGGAAGGAACCCTATGGGCCCCTACAGAACACTACTGGCTCCTGCGGTACTCTACAGGCCTCTAGGGAACCTACGAAGCTCTACGGAGCCCTATGGATCCTTACGGAACAGTACGGGCCCCTTCAGACCTCTGCGGGCGCTTATGGAAACCTACAGGACCCTACGGAACTGTACGAGACTCTACAGGCCCTTAGGGAACACCACAGGCCCCTACGGAACCGTACAAGACTCTACAGGCCCCTAGGGAACACCACCGGCCCCTACGGAACCCTACACAACCCTCTGGAAACTTATGGAACCCTACAAGCTCCTACCAACCCCTGCGGGCACTTACACAACCCTACAGACCCCTACGGAAATCTACGGGACTCTACAGGCCCCTAGGGAACCCTACAGATTTTGACGGAACCCTACGAGCCCCTCTGGAACCCTACAGAATACTCCAGGACCCGACAGCACTCTACAAGACCCTTAGCAACACAACGGAACCTCACTAAAACCCTATGGGCTCCTACAGAACACTGCAGGTGCCTACGGAACCCTACAGACCCCTACGGAATACTACCAGCCGCTACGGAAACCTATGGCCCCTACGGAACTCTACGGAACCTGACAGAAACACTGTGCGCCCCTACAGGCCCTTGCGGGCACTTGCAGAACTCTGCAGGAACCCACGGAACTTTATGGAACCCTACCAGCCCCTACGGAAGCCTAAAGACCCTTGCAGGCAGTTACGGAACGGTACAGGGCCCTAGGGAACTTTACCAGCCACTATGGAACTCTACGGGCCCCTACGGAACCCTGCAGAACCGTCCAGAACCTTACAGAATCCCACGGATTCCTACAGACTCCTGCGGGCACTTACTCAACCCTACAGGCCCCTACGGAACACTGCCAGCCCCTATGGAAGGAACCCTACGGGCCCCTACAGAACACTACTGGCTCCTGCGGTACTCTACAGGCCTCTAGGGAACCTACGAAGCTCTACGGAGCCCTATGGATCCTTACGGAACAGTACGGGCCCCTTCAGACCTCTGCGGGCGCTTATGGAAACCTACAGGACCCTATGGAACTGTACGAGACTCTACAGGCCCCTAGGGAAAACCACAGGCCCCTACGGAAGCCTACACAACCCTCTGGAAACATATGGCACCCTACAAGCTCCTACCAACCCCTGCGGGCACTTACTCAACCCTAGAGGCCCCTACGGAACACTGCCAGCCCCTATGGAAGGAACCCTACGGGCCCCTACAGAACACTACTGGCTCCTGCGGTACTCTACAGGTCTCTAGAAAACCTACGAAGCTCTACGGAGCCCTGTGGATCCTTACGGAGCAGTACGGGCCCCTTCAGACCTCTGCGGGCGCTTATGGAAACCTACAGGACCCTACGGAACTGTACGAGACTCTACAGGCCCCTAGGGAACACCACAGGCCCCTACGGAACCCTACACAACCCTCCGGAAACTTATGGAACCCTACAAGCTCCTACCAACCCCTGCGGGCACTTACACAACCCTACAGGTCCCTACGGAAATCTACGGGACTCTACAGGCCCCTAGGGAACCCTACAGATTTTGACGGAACCCTACGAGCCCCTCTGGAACCCTACAGAATACTCCAGGACCCGACAGTACTCTACAAGACCCTTAGCAACACAACGGAACCTCACTAAAACCCTATGGGCTCCTACAGAACACTGCAGGCGCCTACGGAACCCTACAGACCCCTACGGAACCCTACAGACACCTGCGGGCACTTACAGAACCCTGCAGGCCCCTACGGAACCCTACAGGTCCATACAGAACCCCACAGGGCCCTACAGAACTTTACCAGCCACTACGGAACTCTACGGGCCCCTACGGAACCCTGCAGAACCCTCCGGAACCTTACAGAATCCCACAGACTCCTACAGACTCCTGCGGGCACTTACACAACCCTAGAGGCCCCTACGGAACACTGCCAGCCCCTGTGGAAGGAACCGTACGGGCCCCTACAGAACACTACTGGCTCCTGCGGTACTCTACAGGCCTCTAGGGAACCTACGAAGCTCTACGGAGCCCTATGGATCCTTACGGAGCAGTACAGGCCTATTCAGACCTCTGCGGGCACTTATGGAAACCTACAGGACCCTACGGAACCGTACGAGACTCTAGAGGCCCCTAGGGAACACCACAGGCCCCTACGGAACCCTACACAACCCTCTGGAAACATATGGCACCCTACAAGCTCCTACCAACCCCTGCGGGCACTTACACAACCCTACAGGCCCCTACGGAAATCTACGGGACTCTACAGGCCCCTAGGGAAGCCTACAGATTTTGACGGAACCCTACAAGCCCCTCTGGAACCCTACAGAATACTCCAGGACCCGACAGCACTCTACAAGACCCTTAGCAACACAATGGAACCTCACTAAAACCCTATGGGCTCCTACAGAACACTGCAGGTGCCTATGGAACCCTACAGACCCCTACGGAATACTACCAGCCGCTACGGAAACCTATGGCCCCTACGGAACTCTACGGAACCTGACAGAAACACTGTGCGCCCCTACAGGCCCTTGCGGGCACTTGCAGAACTCTGCAGGAACCCACGGAACTTTATGGAACCCTACCAGCCCCTACGGAAGCCTAAAGAGCCTTGCAGGCAGTTACGGAACGGTACAGGGCCCTAGGGAACTTTACCAGCCACTACGGAACTCTACGGGCCCCTACGGAACCCTGCAGAACCCTCCAGAACCTTACAGAATCCCACGGATTCCTACAGACTCCTGCGGGCACTTACTCAACCCTAGAGGCCCCTACGGAACACTGCCAGCCCCTATGGAAGGAACCCTACGGGCCCCTACAGAACACTACTGGCTCCTGCGGTACTCTACAGGCCTCTAGGGAACCTACGAAGCTCTACGGAGCCCTATGGATCCTTACGGAACAGTACGGGCCCCTTCAGACCTCTGCGGGCGCTTATGGAAACCTACAGGACCCTACGGAACTGTACGAGACTCTACAGGCCCTTAGGGAACACCACAGGCCCCTACGGAACCGTACGAGACTCTACAGGCCCTTAGGGAACACCACCGGCCCCTACGGAACCCTACACAACCCTCTGGAAACTTATGGAACCCTACAAGCTCCTACCAACCCCTGCGGGCACTTACACAACCCTACAGACCCCTACGGAAATCTACGGGACTCTACAGGCCCCTAGGGAACCCTACAGATTTTGACGGAACCCTACGAGCCCCTCTGGAACCCTACAGAATACTCCAGGACCCGACAGCACTCTACAAGACCCTTAGCAACACAACGGAACCTCACTAAAACCCTATGGGCTCCTACAGAACACTGCAGGCGCCTACGGAACCCTACAGACCCCTACGGAACCCTACAAACACCTGCGGGCACTTACAGAACCCTGCAGGCCCCTACGGAACCCTACAGGTCCATACAGAACCCCACAGGGCCCTACAGAACTTTACCAGCCACTACGGAACTCTACGGGCCCCTACGGAACCCTGCAGAACCCTCCGGAACCTTACAGAATCCCTCAGACTCCTACAGACTCCTGCAGGCACTTACACAACCCTAGAGGCCCCTACGGAACACTGCCAGCCCCTGTGGAAGGAACCCTACGGGCCCCTACAGAACACTACTGGCTCCTGCGGTACTCTACAGGCCTCTAGGGAACCTACGAAGCTCTACGGAGCCCTATGGATCCTTACGGAGCAGTACGGGCCTATTCAGACCTCTGCGGGCGCTTATGGAAACCTACAGGACCCTACGGAACTGTACGAGACTCTACAGGCCCCTAGGGAAAACCACAGGCCCCTACGGAACCGTACGAGACTCTACAGGCTCCTAGGGAACATCACCGGCCCCTACGGAACCCTACACAACCCTCTGGAAACATATGGCACCCTACAAGCTCCTACCAACCCCTGCGGGCACTTACACAACCCTACAGACCCCTACGGAAATCTACGGGACTCTACAGGCCCCTAGGGAACCCTTCAGATTTTGACGGAACCCTACGAGCCCCTCTGGAACCCTACAGAATACTCCAGGACCCGACAGCACTCTACAAGACCCTTAGCAACACAACGGAACCTCACTAAAACCCTATGGGCTCCTACAGAACACTGCAGGTGCCTACGGAACCCTACAGACCCCTACGGAATACTACCAGCCGCTACGGAAACCTATGGCCCCTACGGAACTCTACGGAACCCTACGGAACCTGACAGAAACACTGTGCGCCCCTACAGGCCCTTGCGGGCACTTGCAGAACTCTGCAGGAACCCACGGAACTTTATGGAACCCTACCAGCCCCTACGGAAGCCTAAAGACCCTTGCAGGCAGTTACGGAACGGTACAGGGCCCTAGGGAACTTTACCAGCCACTACGGAACTCTACGGGCCCCTACGGAACCCTGAGGAACCGTCCAGAACCTTACAGAATCCCACGGATTCCTACAGACTCCTGCGGGCACTTACTCAACCCTAGAGGCCCCTACGGAACACTGCCAGCCCCTATGGAAGGAACCCTATGGGCCCCTACAGAACACTACTGGCTCCTGCGGTACTCTACAGGCCTCTAGGGAACCTACGAAGCTCTACGGAGCCCTATGGATCCTTACGGAACAGTACGGGCCCCTTCAGACCTCAGCGGGCGCTTATGGAAACCTACAGGACCCTACGGAACTGCACGAGACTCTACAGGCCCCTAGGGAACACCACAGGCCCCTACGGAAGCCTACACAACCCTCTGGAAACATATGGCACCCTACAAGCTCCTACCAACCCCTGCGGGCACTTACTCAACCATAGAGGCCCCTACGGAACACTGCCAGCCCCTATGGAAGGAACCCTATGGGCCCCTACAGAACACTACTGGCTCCTGCGGTACTCTACAGGCCTCTAGGGAACCTACGAAGCTCTACGGAGCCCTATGGATCCTTACGGAACAGTACGGGCCCCTTCAGACCTCTGCGGGCGCTTATGGAAACCTACAGGACCCTATGGAACTGTACGAGACTCTACAGGCCCCTAGGGAAAACCACAGGCCCCTACGGAAGCCTACACAACCCTCTGGAAACATATGGCACCCTACAAGCTCCTACCAACCCCTGCGGGCACTTACACAACCCTACAGGTCCCTACGGAAATCTACGGGACTCTACAGGCCCCTAGGGAACCCTACAGATTTTGACGGAACCCTACGAGCCCCTCTGGAACCCTACAGAATACTCCAGGACCCGACAGCACTCTACAAGACCCTTAGCAACACAACGGAACCTCACTAAAACCCTATGGGCTCCTACAGAACACTGCAGGCGCCTACGGAACCCTACAGACCCCTACGGAACCCTACAGACACCTGCGGGCACTTACAGAACCCTGCAGGCCCCTACGGAACCCTACAGGTCCATACAGAACCCCACAGGGCCCTACAGAACTTTACCAGCCACTACGGAACTCTACGGGCCCCTACGGAACCCTGCAGAACCCTCCGGAACCTTACAGAATCCCACAGACTCCTACAGACTCCTGCGGGCACTTACACAACCCTAGAGGCCCCTACGGAACACTGCCAGCCCCTGTGGAAGGAACCGTACGGGCCCCTACAGAACACTACTGGCTCCTGCGGTACTCTACAGGCCTCTAGGGAACCTACGAAGCTCTACGGAGCCCTATGGATCCTTACGGAGCAGTACAGGCCTATTCAGACCTCTGCGGGCACTTATGGAAACCTACAGGACCCTACGGAACCGTACGAGACTCTAGAGGCCCCTAGGGAACACCACAGGCCCCTACGGAACCCTACACAACCCTCTGGAAACATATGGCACCCTACAAGCTCCTACCAACCCCTGCGGGCACTTACACAACCCTACAGACCCCTACGGAAATCTACGGGACTCTACAGGCCCCTAGGGAACCCTTCAGATTTTGACGGAACCCTACGAGCCCCTCTGGAACCCTACAGAATACTCCAGGACCCGACAGCACTCTACAAGACCCTTAGCAACACAATGGAACCTCACTAAAACCCTATGGGCTCCTACAGAACACTGCAGGTGCCTATGGAACCCTACAGACCCCTACGGAATACTACCAGCCGCTACGGAAACCTATGGCCCCTACGGAACTCTACGGAACCCTACGGAACCTGACAGAAACACTGTGCGCCCCTACAGGCCCTTGCGGGCACTTGCAGAACTCTGCAGGAACCCACGGAACTTTATGGAACCCTACCAGCCCCTACGGAAGCCTAAAGAGCCTTGCAGGCAGTTACGGAACGGTACAGGGCCCTAGGGAACTTTACCAGCCACTACGGAACTCTACGGGCCCCTACGGAACCCTGCAGAACCCTCCAGAACCTTACAGAATCCCACGGATTCCTACAGACTCCTGCGGGCACTTACTCAACCCTAGAGGCCCCTACGGAACACTGCCAGCCCCTATGGAAGGAACCCTACGGGCCCCTACAGAACACTACTGGCTCCTGCGGTACTCTACAGGCCTCTAGGGAACCTACGAAGCTCTACGGAGCCCTATGGATCCTTACGGAACAGTACGGGCCCCTTCAGACCTCTGCGGGCGCTTATGGAAACCTACAGGACCCTACGGAACTGTACGAGACTCTACAGGCCCTTAGGGAACACCACAGGCCCCTACGGAACCGTACGAGACTCTACAGGCCCTTAGGGAACACCACCGGCCCCTACGGAACCCTACACAACCCTCTGGAAACTTATGGAACCCTACAAGCTCCTACCAACCCCTGCGGGCACTTACACAACCCTACAGACCCCTACGGAAATCTACGGGACTCTACAGGCCCCTAGGGAACCCTACAGATTTTGACGGAACCCTACGAGCCCCTCTGGAACCCTACAGAATACTCCAGGACCCGACAGCACTCTACAAGACCCTTAGCAACACAACGGAACCTCACTAAAACCCTATGGGCTCCTACAGAACACTGCAGGCGCCTACGGAACCCTACAGACCCCTACGGAACCCTACAAACACCTGCGGGCACTTACAGAACCCTGCAGGCCCCTACGGAACCCTACAGGTCCATACAGAACCCCACAGGGCCCTACAGAACTTTACCAGCCACTACGGAACTCTACGGGCCCCTACGGAACCCTGCAGAACCCTCCGGAACCTTACAGAATCCCTCAGACTCCTACAGACTCCTGCAGGCACTTACACAACCCTAGAGGCCCCTACGGAACACTGCCAGCCCCTGTGGAAGGAACCCTACGGGCCCCTACAGAACACTACTGGCTCCTGCGGTACTCTACAGGCCTCTAGGGAACCTACGAAGCTCTACGGAGCCCTATGGATCCTTACGGAGCAGTACGGGCCTATTCAGACCTCTGCGGGCGCTTATGGAAACCTACAGGACCCTACGGAACTGTACGAGACTCTACAGGCCCCTAGGGAAAACCACAGGCCCCTACGGAACCGTACGAGACTCTACAGGCTCCTAGGGAACATCACCGGCCCCTACGGAACCCTACACAACCCTCTGGAAACATATGGCACCCTACAAGCTCCTACCAACCCCTGCGGGCACTTACACAACCCTACAGACCCCTACGGAAATCTACGGGACTCTACAGGCCCCTAGGGAACCCTTCAGATTTTGACGGAACCCTACGAGCCCCTCTGGAACCCTACAGAATACTCCAGGACCCGACAGCACTCTACAAGACCCTTAGCAACACAACGGAACCTCACTAAAACCCTATGGGCTCCTACAGAACACTGCAGGTGCCTACGGAACCCTACAGACCCCTACGGAATACTACCAGCCGCTACGGAAACCTATGGCCCCTACGGAACTCTACGGAACCCTACGGAACCTGACAGAAACACTGTGCGCCCCTACAGGCCCTTGCGGGCACTTGCAGAACTCTGCAGGAACCCACGGAACTTTATGGAACCCTACCAGCCCCTACGGAAGCCTAAAGACCCTTGCAGGCAGTTACGGAACGGTACAGGGCCCTAGGGAACTTTACCAGCCACTACGGAACTCTACGGGCCCCTACGGAACCCTGAGGAACCGTCCAGAACCTTACAGAATCCCACGGATTCCTACAGACTCCTGCGGGCACTTACTCAACCCTAGAGGCCCCTACGGAACACTGCCAGCCCCTATGGAAGGAACCCTATGGGCCCCTACAGAACACTACTGGCTCCTGCGGTACTCTACAGGCCTCTAGGGAACCTACGAAGCTCTACGGAGCCCTATGGATCCTTACGGAACAGTACGGGCCCCTTCAGACCTCTGCGGGCGCTTATGGAAACCTACAGGACCCTACGGAACTGCACGAGACTCTACAGGCCCCTAGGGAACACCACAGGCCCCTACGGAAGCCTACACAACCCTCTGGAAACATATGGCACCCTACAAGCTCCTACCAACCCCTGCGGGCACTTACTCAACCATAGAGGCCCCTACGGAACACTGCCAGCCCCTATGGAAGGAACCCTATGGGCCCCTACAGAACACTACTGGCTCCTGCGGTACTCTACAGGCCTCTAGGGAACCTACGAAGCTCTACGGAGCCCTATGGATCCTTACGGAACAGTACGGGCCCCTTCAGACCTCTGCGGGCGCTTATGGAAACCTACAGGACCCTACGGAACTGCACGAGACTCTACAGGCCCCTAGGGAACACCACAGGCCCCTAAAGAAGCCTACACAACCCTCTGGAAACATATGGCACCCTACAAGCTCCTACCAACCCCTGCGGGCACTTACTCAACCCTAGAGGCCCCTACGGAACACTGCCAGCCCCTATGGAAGGAACCCTACGGGCCCCTACAGAACACTACTGGCTCCTGCGGTACTCTACAGGCCTCTAGGGAACCTACGAAGCTCTATGGAGCCCTATGGATCCTTACGGAACAGTACAGGCCCCTTCAGACCTCTGCGGGCGCTTATGGAAACCTACAGGACCCTACGGAACCGTACGAGACTCTAGAGGCCCCTAGGGAACACCACCGGCCCCTACGGAACCCTACACAACCCTCTGGAAATTTATGGCACCCTACAAGCTCCTACCAACCCTTGCGGGCACTTACACAACCCTACAGACCCCTACGGAAATCTACGGGACTCTACAGGCCCCTAGGGAACCCTACAGATTTTGACGGAACCCTACGAGCCCCTCTGGAACCCTACAGAATACTCCAGGACCCGACAGCACTCTACAAGACCCTTAGCAACACAACGGAACCTCACTAAAACCCTATGGGCTCCTACAGAACACTGCAGGTGCCTACGGAACCCTACAGACCCCTACGGAACCCTACAGACACCTGCAGGCACTTACAGAACCCTGCAGGCCCCTACGGAACCCTACAGGTCCATACAGAACCCCACAGGGCCCTACGGAACTTTACCAGCCACTACGGAACTCTACGGGCCCCTACGGAACCCTGCAGAACCCTCCGGAACCTTACAGAATCCCACAGACTCCTACAGACTCCTGCAGGCACTTACACAACCCTAGAGGCCCCTACGGAACACTGCCAGCCCCTGTGGAAGGAACCCTACGGGCCCCTACAGAACACTACTGGCTCCTGCGGTACTCTACAGGCCTCTAGGAAACCTACGAAGCTCTACGGAGCCCTATGGATCCTTACGGAGCAGTACGGGCCCCTTCAGACCTCTGCGGTCGCTTATGGAAACCTACAGGACCCTATGGAACTGTACGAGACTCTACAGGCCCCTAGGGAAAACCACAGGCCCCTACGGAACCGTACGAGACTCTACAGGCTCCTAGGGAACATCACCGGCCCCTACGGAAGCCTACACAACCCTCTGGAAACTTATGGCACCCTACAAGCTCCTACCAACCCCTGCGGCCACTTACACAACCCTACAGGCCCCTACGGAACACTGCCAGCCCCTATGGAAGGAACCCTACGGGCCCCTACAGAACACTACTGGCTCCTGCGGTACTCTACAGGCCTCTAGGGAACCTACGAAGCTCTATGGAGCCCTGTGGATCTTTACGGAGCAGTACGGGCCCCTTCAGACCTCTGCGGGCGCTTATGGAAACCTACAGGACCCTACGGAACTGTACGAGACTCTACAGGCCCCTAGGGAACACCACAGGCCCCTACGGAACCCTACACAACCCTCCGGAAACTTATGGAACCCTACAAGCTCCTACCAACCCCTGCAGCCACTTACACAACCCTACAGACCCCTACGGAAATCTACGGGACTCTACAGGCCCCTAGGGAACCCTACAGATTTTGACAGAACCCTACGAGCCCCTCTGGAACCCTACAGAATACTACAGGACCCGACAGCACTCTACAAGACCCTTAGCAACACAACGGAACCTCACTAAAACCCTATGGGCTCCTACAGAACACTGCAGGCGCCTACGGAACCCTACAGACCCCTACGGAACCCTACAGACACCTGCGGGCACTTACAGAACCCTGCAGGCCCCTACGGAACCCTACAGGTCCATACAGAACCCCACAGGGCCCTACAGAACTTTACCAGCCACTACGGAACTCTACGGGCCCCTACGGAACCCTGCAGAACCCTCCGGAACCTTACAGAATCCCACAGACTCCTACAGACTCCTGCGGGCACTTACACAACCCTAGAGGCCCCTACGGAACACTGCCAGCCCCTGTGGAAGGAACCGTACGGGCCCCTACAGAACACTACTGGCTCCTGCGGTACTCTACAGGCCTCTAGGGAACCTACGAAGCTCTACGGAGCCCTATGGATCCTTACGGAGCAGTACGGGCCTATTCAGACCTCTGCGGGCACTTATGGAAACCTACAGGACCCTATGGAACTGTACGAGACTCTACAGGCCCCTAGGGAACACCACAGGCCCCTACGGAAGCCTACACAACCCTCTGGAAATTTATGGAACCCTACAAGCTCCTACCAACCCCTGCGGGCACTTACTCAACCCTAGAGGCCCCTACGGAACACTGCCAGCCCCTATGGAAGGAACCCTACGGGCCCCTACAGAACACTACTGGCTCCTGCGGTACTCTACAGGCCTCTAGGGAACCTACGAAGCTCTACGGAGCCCTGTGGATCCTTACGGAGCAGTACGGGCCCCTTCAGACCTCTGCGGGAGCTTATGGAAACCTACAGGACCCTACGGAACTGTACGAGACTCTACAGGCCCCTAGGGAACACCACAGGCCCCTACGGAACCCTACACAACCCTCCGGAAACTTATGGAACCGTACAAGCTCCTACCAACCCCTGCGGCCACTTACACAACCCTACAGACCCCTACGGAAATCTACGGGACTCTACAGGCCCCTAGGGAACCCTACAGATTTTGACGGAACCCTACGAGCCCCTCTGGAACCCTACAGAATACTCCAGGACCCGACAGCACTCTACAAGACCCTTAGCAACACAACGGAACCTCACTAAAACCCTATGGGCTCCTACAGAACACTGCAGGTGCCTACAGAACCCTACAGACCCCTATGGAATACTACCAGCCGCTACGGAAACCTATGGCCCCTATGGAACTCTACGGAACCTGACAGAAACGCTGTGTGCCCCTACAGGCCCTTGCGGGCACTTGCAGAACTCTGCAGGAACCCACGGAACTTTATGGAACCCTACCAGCCCCTACGGAAGCCTAAAGACCCTTGCAGGCAGTTACGGAACGGTACAGGGCCCTAGGGAACTTTACCAGCCACTACGGAACTCTACGGGCCCCTACGGAACCCTGCAGAACCCTCCAGAACCTTACAGAATCCCACGGATTCCTACAGACTCCTGCGGGCACTTACTCAACCCTAGAGGCCCCTACGGAACACTGCCAGCCCCTATGGAAGGAACCCTATGGGCCCCTACAGAACACTACTGGCTCCTGCGGTACTCTACAGGCCTCTAGGGAACCTACGAAGCTCTACGGAGCCCTATGGATCCTTACGGAACAGTACGGGCCCCTTCAGACCTCTGCGGGCGCTTATGGAAACCTACAGGACCCTACGGAACTGTACGAGACTCTACAGGCCCTTAGGGAACACCACAGGCCCCTACGGAACCGTACGAGACTCTACAGGCCCTTAGGGAACACCACCGGCCCCTACGGAACCCTACACAACCCTCTGGAAACTTATGGAACCCTACAAGCTCCTACCAACCCCTGCGGGCACTTACACAACCCTACAGACCCCTACGGAAATATACGGGACTCTACAGGCCCCTAGGGAACCCTACAGATTTTGACGGAACCCTACGAGCCCCTCTGGAACCCTACAGAATACTCCAGGACCCGACAGCACTCTACAAGACCCTTAGCAACACAACGGAACCTCACTAAAACCCTATGGGCTCCTACAGAACACTGCAGGCGCCTACGGAACCCTACAGACCCCTACGGAACCCTACAGACACCTGCGGGCACTTACAGAACCCTGCAGGCCCCTACGGAACCCTACAGGTCCATACAGAACCCCACAGGGCCCTACAGAACTTTACCAGCCACTACGGAACTCTACGGGCCCCTACGGAACCCTGCAGAACCCTCCGGAACCTTACAGAATCCCACAGACTCCTACAGACTCCTGCAGGCACTTACACAACCCTAGAGGCCCCTACGGAACACTGCCAGCCCCTGTGGAAGGAACCCTACGGGCCCCTACAGAACACTACTGGCTCCTGCGGTACTCTACAGGCCTCTAGGGAACCTACGAAGCTCTACGGAGCCCTATGGATCCTTACGGAGCAGTACGGGCCTATTCAGACCTCTGCGGGCGCTTATGGAAACCTACAGGACCCTACGGAACTGTACGAGACTCTACAGGCCCCTAGGGAAAACCACAGGCCCCTACGGAACCGTACGAGACTCTACAGGCTCCTAGGGAACATCACCGGCCCCTACGGAACCCTACACAACCCTCTGGAAACATATGGCACCCTACAAGCTCCTACCAACCCCTGCGGCCACTTACACAACCCTACAGGCCCCTACGGAAATCTACGGGACTCTACAGGCCCCTAGGGAACCCTTCAGATTTTGACGGAACCCTACGAGCCCCTCTGGAACCCTACAGAATACTCCAGGACCCGACAGCACTCTACAAGACCCTTAGCAACACAACGGAACCTCACTAAAACCCTATGGGCTCCTACAGAACACTGCAGGTGCCTACGGAACCCTACAGACCCCTATGGAATACTACCAGCCGCTACGGAAACCTATGGCCCCTACGGAACTCTACGGAACCCTACGGAACCTGACAGAAACACTGTGCGCCCCTACAGGCCCTTGCGGGCACTTGCAGAACTCTGCAGGAACCCACGGAACTTTATGGAACCCTACCAGCCCCTACGGAAGCCTAAAGACCCTTGCAGGCAGTTACGGAACGTTACAGGGCCCTAGGGAACTTTACCAGCCACTACGGAACTCTACGGGCCCCTACGGAACCCTGCAGAACCGTCCAGAACCTTACAGAATCCCACGGATTCCTACAGACTCCTGCGGGCACTTACTCAACCCTAGAGGCCCCTACGGAAGACTGCCAGCCCCTATGGAAGGAACCCTATGGGCCCCTACAGAACACTACTGGCTCCTGCGGTACTCTACAGGCCTCTAGGGAACCTACGAAGCTCTACGGAGCCCTATGGATCCTTACGGAACAGTACGGGCCCCTTCAGACCTCTGCGGGCGCTTATGGAAACCTACAGGACCCTACGGAACTGCACGAGACTCTACAGGCCCCTAGGGAACACCACAGGCCCCTACGGAAGCCTACACAACCCTCTGGAAACATATGGCACCCTACAAGCTCCTACCAACCCCTGCGGGCACTTACTCAACCCTAGAGGCCCCTACGGAACACTGCCAGCCCCTATGGAAGGAACCCTACGGGCCCCTACAGAACACTACTGGCTCCTGCGGTACTCTACAGGCCTCTAGGGAACCTACGAAGCTCTATGGAGCCCTATGGATCCTTACGGAACAGTACAGGCCCCTTCAGACCTCTGCGGGCGCTTATGGAAACCTACAGGACCCTACGGAACCGTACGAGACTCTAGAGGCCCCTAGGGAACACCACCGGCCCCTACGGAACCCTACACAACCCTCTGGAAATTTATGGAACCCTACAAGCTCCTACCAACCCTTGCGGGCACTTACACAACCCTACAGACCCCTACGGAAATCTACGGGACTCTACAGGCCCCTAGGGAACCCTACAGATTTTGACGGAACCCTACGAGCCCCTCTGGAACCCTACAGAATACTCCAGGACCCGACAGCACTCTACAAGACCCTTAGCAACACAACGGAACCTCACTAAAACCCTATGGGCTCCTACAGAACACTGCAGGTGCCTACGGAACCCTACAGACCCCTACGGAACCCTACAGACACCTGCAGGCACTTACAGAACCCTGCAGGCCCCTACGGAACCCTACAGGTCCATACAGAACCCCACAGGGCCCTACGGAACTTTACCAGCCACTACGGAACTCTACGGGCCCCTACGGAACCCTGCAGAACCCTCCGGAACCTTACAGAATCCCACAGACTCCTACAGACTCCTGCAGGCACTTACACAACCCTAGAGGCCCCTACGGAACACTGCCAGCCCCTGTGGAAGGAACCCTACGGGCCCCTACAGAACACTACTGGCTCCTGCGGTACTCTACAGGCCTCTAGGAAACCTACGAAGCTCTACGGAGCCCTATGGATCCTTACGGAGCAGTACGGGCCCCTTCAGACCTCTGCGGTCGCTTATGGAAACCTACAGGACCCTATGGAACTGTACGAGACTCTACAGGCCCCTAGGGAAAACCACAGGCCCCTACGGAACCGTACGAGACTCTACAGGCTCCTAGGGAACATCACCGGCCCCTACGGAAGCCTACACAACCCTCTGGAAACTTATGGCACCCTACAAGCTCCTACCAACCCCTGCGGCCACTTACACAACCCTACAGGCCCCTACGGAACACTGCCAGCCCCTATGGAAGGAACCCTACGGGCCCCTACAGAACACTACTGGCTCCTGCGGTACTCTACAGGCCTCTAGGGAACCTACGAAGCTCTATGGAGCCCTGTGGATCTTTACGGAGCAGTACGGGCCCCTTCAGACCTCTGCGGGCGCTTATGGAAACCTACAGGACCCTACGGAACTGTACGAGACTCTACAGGCCCCTAGGGAACACCACAGGCCCCTACGGAACCCTACACAACCCTCCGGAAACTTATGGAACCCTACAAGCTCCTACCAACCCCTGCAGCCACTTACACAACCCTACAGACCCCTACGGAAATCTACGGGACTCTACAGGCCCCTAGGGAACCCTACAGATTTTGACAGAACCCTACGAGCCCCTCTGGAACCCTACAGAATACTACAGGACCCGACAGCACTCTACAAGACCCTTAGCAACACAACGGAACCTCACTAAAACCCTATGGGCTCCTACAGAACACTGCAGGCGCCTACGGAACCCTACAGACCCCTACGGAACCCTACAGACACCTGCGGGCACTTACAGAACCCTGCAGGCCCCTACGGAACCCTACAGGTCCATACAGAACCCCACAGGGCCCTACAGAACTTTACCAGCCACTACGGAACTCTACGGGCCCCTACGGAACCCTGCAGAACCCTCCGGAACCTTACAGAATCCCACAGACTCCTACAGACTCCTGCGGGCACTTACACAACCCTAGAGGCCCCTACGGAACACTGCCAGCCCCTGTGGAAGGAACCGTACGGGCCCCTACAGAACACTACTGGCTCCTGCGGTACTCTACAGGCCTCTAGGGAACCTACGAAGCTCTACGGAGCCCTATGGATCCTTACGGAGCAGTACGGGCCTATTCAGACCTCTGCGGGCACTTATGGAAACCTACAGGACCCTATGGAACTGTACGAGACTCTACAGGCCCCTAGGGAAAACCACAGGCCCCTACGGAACCGTACGAGACTCTACAGGCTCCTAGGGAACACCACCGGCCCCTACGGAACCCTACACAACCCTCTGGAAACATATGGCACCCTACAAGCTCCTACCAACCCCTGCGGCCACTTACACAACCCTACAGGCCCCTACGGAAATCTACGGGACTCTACAGGCCCCTAGGGAACCCTACAGATTTTGACGGAACCCTACGAGCCCCTCTGGAACCCTACAGAATACTCCAGGACCCGACAGCACTCTACAAGACCCTTAGCAACACAATGGAACCTCACTAAAACCCTATGGGCTCCTACAGAACACTGCAGGTGCCTACGGAACCCTACAGACCCCTACGGAATACTACCAGCCGCTACGGAAACCTATGGCCCCTACGGAACTCTACGGAACCTGACAGAAACGCTGTGCGCCCCTACAGGCCCTTGCGGGCACTTGCAGAACTCTGCAGGAACCCACGGAACTTTATGGAACCCTACCAGCCCCTACGGAAGCCTAAAGACCCTTGCAGGCAGTTATGGAACGGTACAGGGCCCTAGGGAACTTTACCAGCCACTACGGAACTCTACGGGCCCCTACGGAACCCTGCAGAACCCTCCAGAACCTTACAGAATCCCACGGATTCCTACAGACTCCTGCGGGCACTTACTCAACCCTAGAGGCCCCTACGGAACACTGCCAGCCCCTATGGAAGGAACCCTACGGGCCCCTACAGAACACTACTGGCTCCTGCGGTACTCTACAGGCCTCTAGGGAACCTACGAAGCTCTACGGAGCCCTATGGATCCTTACGGAACAGTACGGGCCCCTTCAGACCTCTGCGGGCGCTTATGGAAACCTACAGGACCCTACGGAACTGTACGAGACTCTACAGGCCCCTAGGGAACACCACAGGCCCCTACGGAACCGTACGAGACTCTACAGGCTCCTAGGGAACACCACCGGCCCCTACGGAACCCTACACAACCCTCTGGAAATTTATGGAACCCTACAAGCTCCTACCAACCCCTGCGGGCACTTACACAACCCTACAGGCCCCTACGGAAATCTACGGGACTCTGCAGGCCCCTAGGGAACCCTACAGATTTTGATGGAACCCTACGAGCCCCTCTGGAACCCCACAGAATACTCCAGGACCCGACAGCACTCTACAAGACCCTTAGCAACACAACGGAACCTCACTAAAACCCTACGGGCTCCTACAGAACACTGCAGGTGCCTACAGAACCCTACAGACCCCTACGGAATACTACCAGCCACTACGGAAACCTATGGCCCCTACGGAACTCTACGGAACCTGACAGAAACACTGTGCGCCCCTACAGGCCCTTGCGGGCACTTGCAGAACTCTGCAGGAACCCACGGAACTTTATGGAACCCTACCAGCCCCTACGGAAGCCTAAAGAGCCTTGCAGGCAGTTACGGAACGGTACAGGGCCCTAGGGAACTTTACCAGCCACTACGGAACTCTACGGGCCCCTACGGAACCCTGCAGAACCCTCCAGAACCTTACAGAATCCCACGGATTCCTACAGACTCCTGCGGGCACTTACTCAACCCTACAGGCCCCTACGGAACACTGCCAGCCCCTACGGAAGGAACCTTACGGGCCCCTACAGAACACTACTGGCTCCTGCGGTACTCTACAGGCCTCTAGGGAACCTACGAAGCTCTACGGAGCCCTATGGATCCTTACGGAACAGTACGGGCCCCTTCAGACCTCTGCGGGCGCTTATGGAAACCTACAGGACCCTACGGAACTGCACGAGACTCTACAGGCCCCTAGGGAACACCACCGGCCCCTATGGAACCGTACGAGACTCTACAGGCTCCTAGGGAACACCACAGGCCCCTACGGAAGCCTACACAACCCTCCGGAAACATATGGCACCCTACAAGCTCCTACCAACCCCTGCGGGCACTTACTCAACCCTAGAGGCCCCTACGGAACACTGCCAGCCCCTATGGAAGGAACCCTACGGGCCCCTACAGAACACTACTGGCTCCTGCGGTACTCTACAGGCCTCTAGGGAACCTACGAAGCTCTACGGAGCCCTATGGATCCTTACGGAACAGTACGGGCCCCTTCAGACCTCTGCGGGCGCTTATGGAAACCTACAGGACCCTACGGAACCGTACGAGACTCTACAGGCCCCTAGGGAACACCACCGGCCCCTACGGAAGCCTACACAACCCTCTGGAAACATATGGCACCCTACAAGCTCCTACCAACCCCTGCGGGCACTTACACAACCCTACAGGTCCCTACGGAATTCTACGGGACTCTACGGGCCTCTAGGGAAGCCTACAGATTTTGACGGAACCCTACGAGCCCCTCTGGAACCCTACAGAATACTCCAGGACCCGACAGCACTCTACAAGACCCTTAGCAACACAACGGAACCTCACGAAAACCCTATGGGCTCCTACAGAACACTGCAGGTGCCTACGGAACCCTACAGACCCCTACGGAATACTACCAGCCACTACGGAAACCTATGGCCCCTACGGAACTCTACGGAACCTGACAGAAACACTGTGCGCCCCTACAGGCCCTTGCGGGCACTTGCAGAACTCTGCAGGAACCCACGGAACTTTATGGAACCCTACCAGCCCCTACGGAAGCCTAAAGACCCTTGCAGGCAGTTATGGAACGGTACAGGGCCCTACAGAACTTTACCAGCCCCTACGGAACTCTACGGGCCCCTACGGAACCCTGCAGAACCCTCCAGAACCTTACAGAATCCCATGGATTCCTACAGACTCCTGCGGGCACTTACTCAACCCTAGAGGCCCCTACGGAACACTGCCAGCCCCTATGGAAGGAACCCTACGGGCCCCTACAGAACACTACTGGCTCCTGCGGTACTCTACAGGCCTCTAGGGGTGACCCCATTGGGTCACCATTAAGCCACCTACAAAACCTGCCTAGACACGAGATAATGTGCCTGTCATTTCCAACGCTCAGTGTTGGTCAATAAGCCAGAACGTAACGCAAGTGCCCAACCTCTTGACACTTCTTTTGGCTGTTTTTGGGCAATCGGTTATCCAAAAGTGTCCTCCGTTATACAAGCACAGCATGGTTTGAGTTGGAAGGGACCTTGGAGACCATCTAGTTCCAAACCCCTTCCCTGGCCAGGGGCACCTCCCACCAGACCAGGTTGCTCAAAGCCCCCTCCAACCTGGCCTTGAACCCCTCGGGGGATGGGGCAGCCACAGCTTCTCTGGGCAACCTGGGCCAGGGTCTCACCACGCTCACAGGAAAGAGTTTCTTCCTGAGATCTCATCTCAATCTCCCCTCCTTCAGTGTAAAACCCCTCACCCTCGTCCTATGGCTCCCCTCGCTGACCTAGAATCCCTCCCCAGGTTTCCTGGAGCCCCTTTAGGGACTGGAAGGGGCTCTAAGGTCTCCCTGGAGCCTTCTCTTCTGCAGGCTAAAGCCCCCCAACTCTCTCAGCCTTTCCTCACAGCAGAGGGGCTCCAGTCCTCGCAGCATCTCTGTGGCCTCCTCTGGCCCCACTCCAACAGGTCCATGTCATTCTGATGTTGGTGGCCCCAGAGCTGGAGGCAGCACCGCAGGGGGGTCTCCCCGGAGCGGAGCAGAGGGGCAGAATCCCTCCACCCCACCCCCCACCCCCCCCACCTCACCCTGCTGGCCACGCTGCTGGGGATACAGCACAGGGTACAGGGGGCTTTCTGGGCTGCCAGCGCACATTGCGAGCTCATGTTGAGCTTCTCACCCACCAACACCCCCAAGTCCTTGTCCCTCAGGGCTGCTCTTGATCCAGTTCTATTTCCTGTCTGTGGAATCCCACTCTAATGAACTGAAATGGAGGTGATTAGATGTGGTAGAACAGATGGATCCAGAAAGAATGTAGACAAGCTGAACTGGACTGAGAAAATCTAGTTTTGTGGCCGCAGAAACTTTTTCTGGCCTGTCTTGGGCTGAATGATCCTCTGAAGATCCCCTGTGGCCCCTTCACTGTCTGAAGAATCCCGTCACAAAGGGCTGCACTGTGGGGGACTGCGGCGGGTCCGTGGAACCCTTGATTGTGGGAATGGAGTCAGGAGTTGACCTTGCAGAGATTAAAGTATATCCTTGAGAAAGAAGGGAGTAGAAAACATCCTGAGAAGTAAAACAACTTTTAGGTACCAGCTGGGGACTGACAAGATAAGGAGTAGTTTTGATGTTTTGCAAGAGACAACCAATGATATATTGTTATAACAATATGTAACCAATAGTAAAAGAACACGTGTTAAGAAAGAATATATAAGAATATACGTGTGCTAATAAAGGGGGACTGTTACTGCTTGAACTGCTGAAGATTGCTGTCCGTGTCGTTTGTCCGTCTCAACAACAACGACACTGCACTGGTTGTAGATTAATGCGGATGAGACGGATCGAGACATGCATTTGAGATGACCAGTCCTTTGAGGAAACGTGCTCTTTCACACCAGATTGTGCCTCCTTTGTGCCAATCCCGTGAGACTGTGGCCAGTCAGAACTCAGGTCAGTCAGCACTAAGGTGGTGCCTACTTGATTCCTGGAGGATTTTGACCAAAAGAAATGACAATGTAGTAGGGGGACAAATTCCACAATATGCTTTACACTGCTTATTCTCTCTTGGGCGTTCTACAAGTAGAAGAACATTGATCACAAATCTTTCCATATTTTAAGTGGAATTAGTTTTCATTTGCAATTCAGCAGAGTGGTTGAGGGAAAAGATTTCTGTCTGCCATGCGTCTTTTTTTTTGGCTAAAAGAGAAGTTCCGGTCGGGATCACTGGACAGTCCCCAAATAATAAATTGTGATTCTGGGTTAAAAGGGAGTAGGCATGGAGAATAAGTCTTCTTAGCTTATGGTAGAACATGCCTGGAAATTGTTTCCAAGACAGTCAAAATGGTAAATTATCTTTGTTGTAGGGACAATTGCCCATATTCTGATTGAAAGACATCATGTTCTTCATGTAGTGTCTATTTTAGACAATCATTTATTTACTAGAGAAGGGACTGAAATGCAAATTTTCATTCTCCCCAGAGGAACATGCTCACTAGTCACCTGTGAAGCTAAGTTTTCTGCTATGACAGCATCTCCAAGTGACGACTGATGCAGGACTGGCAGAGACAACCTGCAGTTCCAACGTCTGAAGCCCCATTCTGCACTCAGGTCACCATCAAGGAGCCTGCTATAACGTGGGGGTGCTCTTAGATGAAGCTTTTTTGCCCTCCTTGTGCCTCGCTGAAGTCTCCCTTGTTGTTGCTTGAGCTCAAAACTTCTTTCCCAGGAAACGGGAAGTGTGGGAACATTTCACTGAATTTTTAGAGTTGGAAGGGACCATAAAGATCATCTAGTCCAACTCCCCTGCTACAGCAGGATTGCCCAGGGCATGTCAGAGCACGTTACTCAGGACTGCATCCAGGCGGGTCTTGAAAATCTCCAAAGAAGGGGACTCCACACCCTCCCTGGGCAGCCTGTTCCAGGGCTCTGGCACCCTCACCGTGAAGAAGTTTTTTCTCATATTTGAGTGGAACCTCCTATGTTCCAACTTGTGCCCGTTGCCCCTCGTCCTGTCACTGGCAACCACTGAAAAGAGTCTGGCTCCCTCCTCCTTCAACCCACCCTTCAGATACTTAGAAGCATTGATAAGGTCTCCCCTCAGCCTTCTCTTCTCCAGGCTAAAGAGTCCCAGCTCTCTCAGCCTTTCTTCATAAGGGAGATGCTCCAATCCTTGAACCATCCTTGTTGCCCTTCGCTGAACTCTTTCCAGTAGTTCCCTATCCCTCTTGAATTGGTGAGCCCAGAACTGGATGCAGTATTCCAGTTGTGGCCTCACCAGTGCAGAGTAGAGGGGAAGAATGACTTCCCTCGACCTACTGGCCACACTTCCCTATGCAGCCCAGGATTCCATTGGCCTTCCTGGCCACAAGAGCACACTGCTTGCTCATTGTCATTTTGCTGTCTACCAGGCCCCCCAGAACTTGACTCCAGCAGGTCCACACCTAACCTGTATTGGTGCCTGACATTCTTCTTCCCCAGGTGCAGGACCCTACACTTTTCCCTGTTGAACCTCATGAGGTTCTTCCTTGCCCAGCTCTCCAGCCTGTCCAGGTCTCGCTGGATGGCAGCACGGCCCTCCGGGGTGTCAGCCACCCCTCCCAGTTTGGTATCATCAGCAAACTTGCTGAGGATACACTCGGTCCCCTCATCCAGGTCGCTGATGAATACGTTGAACAGGACTGGACCGAGTATTGACCCCTGGGGGACACCGCTGGTTACAGGCCTCCAGCTTGAACCTGCTCCATTAATCATTACCCTTTGGGTCCTGTCACACAGCCAGTTCTCGATCCACCTCACTGTCCCCTCATCCAGCCCACACTTCCTTAGTTTCCCAATGAGGATGTTATGGGAGACTGTGTCAAAAGCCTTGCTGAAGTCAAGGTAGATGACACCTGCTGCCCTCCCCTCATCCAACCAACTAGTTATAGCATCGTAGAAAGCTATATCAGATTGGTCAAACGTGATTTACCCTTGGTAAACCCATGTTGCCCACTTCCAATAACCCCCCGTTCTTCAACTTGTTTGGAGATGACATCTAGAATGAGTCTCTCCATTACCTTCCCAGGGATGGAGGTGAGACTGACTGGTCTGTAGTTCCCAGGGTCCTCCTTCTTGCCCTTTTTGAAGACTGGAGTGATGTTGGCCTTCCTCCAGTCCTCAGGCACCTCTCCTGTTCTCCATGACCTTTCAAAGATGATAGAGAGTGGCCCAGCGATAACATCTGCCAGCTCTCTCAGCACTCATGGGTGCATCCCATCAGGGCCCATGGACTTATGAATGTCCAGTTTGGCCAAGTGGTCCCGAACCTGGTCCTCCTCTACTGGAGGAAAAACTTCCTCTCTCCATACCCTCCCCCTTGCGTCCAAGGCCAGAGATTCATGAGGGACAGCCTTAGCAGTGAAGACTGAAGAAAAGAAGGCATTCAGCAACTCTACTTTCTCCGTGTCTTCCATCACTAGGGTGCCCACCTCATTAATCAGTGGGCCCACATTATCCCTAATCTTCCTTTTACTGTTTACACATCGAAAAAAACCCTTTTTGTTATTCTTAACTGTAGTGGCCAAGATGAGCTCGGCTTGAGCCTTGGCCCTTCTAATTTTCCCCCTGCATATTTTCTCCGCTTCCTGGTATTTCTCCTTGCTTGCCAGGCCCCTTTTCCAAAGATCATAAACCTTCTTTTTGTTCCTGAGCTCCAGCCAAAGCTCTCTATTTAGCCAGGCTGGTCTTCTTCCCTTCCTGCTTGTTTTTTGGGATTTGGGTATGGTTCTTTCCTGGGCTTTTAAGAGTGCCTCCTTGAAGTACGACCAGCCTTCCTGGGCACCTTTGCCCTTCAGGACTGTCTCCCAAGGGACACTTTCAACCATGCTCCTGAAGAGGCCAAAGTCTGCCCTTCGGAAGTCCAAGGTGGCAGTTTTGCTGGCCCCCCTCCTTGCTTCAGCAAGAATTGAAAATTGTATCATTTCACGATCACTCTGTCCAAGACGACCTCCAACGTTTACATCCCCCGCAAGACCTTCTGAGTTAACTATCAGCAGGTCCAGTAGGGCACTTTCCCTAGTCGGTTCCCTCACCAGCTGCGTTAGGAAGTTGTCTTCCATGCACTCCAAGAATCTCCAGGACTGTTGCCTCTCTGCTATGTTATATTTCCAGCAGATATCTGGGAAGTTGAAGTCCCCCATGAGTACAAGGGAGAGTGATCGTGAGGCCTCTGCCAGCTGCTTATAGAATATTTCATCTGCCTTTATATCCTGGTTTGGGGGTCTATAACAAATCCCCACCACGATGTCTGCCTTATTGGTCTTCCCCTTAATTCTTATCCATAGACACTCAACGCTGTCATCGTGCGTATTGCTAAGTTGGAGGTATACAATACTGCTCTTAACATAAAGGGCCACCCCACCACCTCTCTTTCCTTGCCTGTCCCTTCTGAAAAGTTGGTAACCATCAATCACAGCGCTCCAGTTATGCGAGTCCTCCCACCACGTTTCTGTGATGGCAACTAGATCATAGTTTTCTTGCTGTACGATGGCCTCCAGCTCCTCCTGTTTGTTACCCATGCTGCGTGCATTCATGGAGATACACTTCAGCTGGGCTAATCGTCCCACTATTTTGCTGGGAGGGCAAGCACTAATTCCCACCTGTCCGTGTGCAGACATTTCTGCAGTTACCATCTTATCACTACTCATGTCTTCACTGCCACACGTGTCTTTCTCTCCCACATCAACTGCCGCAACAGGCTGCAAGGCCATGCTGACACCTTTACCTACTAGCACTGGCACGCTACTCCCGGGCACCACTTTAGTAACCCTGGTTCCAGCCCCGTCCCCCTTCAAATCTAGTTTAAAGCTCTCTCAATGAGCCCTGCTAATTCTTGTCCCAATATCCTTTTTCCCCTTTGGGTTAGGCTTCCCCCACCTGCTGCCAGCATGCCTGGTGACCTGTAGATCTGCTCGTGATCAAAGAATCCAATGTCCTGCCGTTGACACCAGTCTTTCAGCCATGAGTTGATCTTTTGATTCTTCCTATTTATGCCCCCATCCATCCCTGTGACTGGTGGGATAGAAGAGAACACCACTTGTGCTCCTGATCCCTTGACCAGTCGTCCCAGCACTCTGAAGTCCCTTTTCATTGCCTTTAGGCTTCTGGTGGCTACCTCATCATTGCCCACTTGAAATATCAGTAGTGGGTAATAATCTGAGGGCTGAACCAGGGAGTGAATTTCCCTCTGTATATCCTTAATCCTGGCCCCAGGGAGGCAGGTGACTCCCCTGTGGGACGGGTCTGGTCTACAGATTGGGCCCTCTGTTCCACCCAGAAGGGAGTCACCTATTACAATCACCTTTCTTTTTTTCTTAGTTGATGAGGTCCTGAGGCATGGGGGTGGGTGACTAGTCCTGGGTGCCTCACTGGGTAGATCGTCCTCTCCGTTCTCATTTACCTCGTCCCCAAAATCCAGAACTCCAAACCACCATCAGCCCAACATCCACCCCAGGCATCAGCCGTTGTATCATCTGCTCCACCGGGGGTGTTTAAAGAATGTTTGCTGCCAGAACAGCCAGAAGATTTCGGATGGTGTTGGAGCACACTTGTGCATAGGGAGTTGTTGAGAAATAACTTATCGCTAAGCATTTAGTGGTGGAAACTGAGAAATCTACGTCTTTGGGAAAATCTATGCTTCAGGGGTAGCCAGTTAACTGGTTTTGGCAAACACAGTCTGGACTCAAACAGCTGGAAGCAGGACGTACAACAAGACATAAATCTCTAAAAAATACAACTATGTACACTGCCTGGGCAGTAAAAGTCTACCAAAGTAACTTGCATTGCCTTTAAACATCGAGCTCACATTTAAAACTCAAGCGTATATTGTGACAAGGTTATTTTTATCAATTCAAAAATTTGTGTTAGGCAGGAATGAATTCTTAAAACCATTTAATTTTTTGCATCAAAATTTTGAAAGCAATTACTATGCAGTGGGATAGTTATAAGAAGAAGCAAAATTATCCTAGGCCAGAGCTCATTGAACATGACCCTACAGGGACAGCATACATAAAACAAGAGAAGACGAGAAAGTTAGAATAAGATGACTAGTTGATATAATTACCAAAAAAGCTTTATATCAAGGATTTGTAGCAAATTATATTTGGCTCACATTTATGGTTATTAGATAAATGGATAAGCATGAACCAATTCCCCCGTTCACAGTTACAAAAAAAAAAAGGGAAAGGCTATTTTATCATGATGGACATCTTAGAAATTATTTAAATCTCTAAGGAGTATTCACAAAGTGCACTTTTAAAAATGTGAGCCGTATTAAATGAATTCGCAGACGACACTAAGTTGGGTGGCAGTGTCGACCTGCTGGAGGGTAGAAAGGCTTTGCAGAGGGATCTGGACAGGTTGGACTGATGGGCTGAGACCAACGGGATGAGGTTCAACAAGGCGAAGTGCCGCGTCCTCCACTTGGGTCACAACAGTCCCAGGCAGCGCTACAGGCTGGGGGCAGAGTGGCTGGAGAGCTGCCTGGCAGAAAAGGACCTGGGGGTGTTGGTGGACAGCCGGCTGAACATGAGGCAGCAGTGTGCCCAGGTGGCCAAGAAGGCCAACAGCATCCTGGCCTGTATCAGGAACAGTGTGGCGAGTAGGACTTGGGAGGTGATCGTCCCCCTGTACTCGGCACTGGTGAGGCCCCACCTCGAGTACTGTGTCCAGTTTTGGGCCCCCTACCACAAAAAAGACGTCGAGGTGCTGGAGCGGGTCCAGAGAAGAGCAACAAGGCTGGTGAGGGGGCTGGAGCACAAGTCTTATGAGGAGAGGCTGAGGGAACTAGGGTTATTCAGCCTGGAGAAAAGGAGGCCGAGGGGAGACCTTATTGCTCTCTACAACTACCTGAAAGGAGGGTGCAGAGAGGCGGGGGTCGATCTCTTCTCCCAAGTCATGGATGACAGGACTAGAGGAAACGGCCTCAAGTTGTGCCAGGGGAGGTTCAGGCTGGATATTAGGAAAAATTTTTTCACTGAAAGGGTTATCAGACATTGGAATGCGCTGCCCAGGGAGGTGGTTGAGGCACCATCCCTGGAAGTGTTCAAAAGACAGGTTGACGTGGTGCTGGGAGACATGGTTTAGTGATGGTGTTGCATTTTGTTGTTTTGTGGGTGTTTATTTTTGTCACTTAGGTTGATGGTTGGACAAGATGATCTTGAAGGTCCCTTCCAACCTAGAAGATTCTGTGAATTCCCGGCTCCACCATTACAGAGATTAGCTCAGTGTTGTACCTTTACTGACAATTCTCTTGTATCCTTTCGCTGCAAAGATTTTATGAGTGAGGCTCCACTCGCCGTGATCTCACACAGAGAGATCCCACTGCGAGACCACAGCTGCAGTTCTGAACTTCTACTTCTCTTGCTTCTCTACTTGCACTTCTCTAAAGTCGGTTTATCTGTTGTTTACAGATACACAAAATGTTTATGTGAGAACTGCAGGAAATCAGATCTGTATCAGCTGCCTCAGAGTCCTATTCTTTTTTCCTATCATTCTGCAGGATTTGATTGATGACCAAGAATCTTGGAATTCCAGCTACCTGGGGAAAACAAGTACTCAGTGGAGGATATAT